>NW_015165337.1:62191-134779 GCF_001447785.1 Gekko japonicus
CTGCTGAAGGCTCAGAAATGAAAGAAGGCTAATAGTGAGTAGGGATTGCAGTCATATTTAGTTTTGTCAGTGGTTTTGGTTCTCTGTTTTGCACTGTTGAGTAGAGTCATTTGTCCTGCGTATGCATGCCGTGAGGTTTTAATATGCAATTTAGAGGGTATTTACATGCACAATGTACATCATTTATACATATTATATGTATAATACTGATTTATTGATGCACAAATAATGTTGAAAAATGCATGCATTTTATGGGGAAATTTCAATGCAGGGAAATAGAAAACAGTGCAAAAATAATGAACCACAGGTTTTATTCACAGAATGGAAAAGCAAAATCGAAGCTGGGAGTTTGAGACGGCAGGGGGTGGGACATTTAAAATCCCCCCTAATATTTAGGGATGGTGGTTTGGAGCCTAAGCCCCATGTGCAGCAATGCATTAGCTGCATGGAATTTAGCTCCCGTCCCCTTCAATGTTTCAGTCTGTAGTGCTGCCCACAATGCATCTCCTGGGGCTCTGTAACCTCCCTGCAACAGCATGCAATGTGGGGTACAATGTGGAGGGTCTATAATAAGCCGGAAGAGCTGGGTGGAAATCCTGCCTGAGCAGAAGTGTTCCTTGCAAGAACACAAGGATACTTTCTATGCAATCCCAAGCAGAGATGCACCTACGGTTGCCAGCTCCAGGTTGGAAATATCTGGAGATTTTGGGGGTGAAGACTGAGGAGGGCGGGGTTTGGGGAGGGGAGGGACCTCAGTGGGGCATAATGCCAGAAAGTCCCCCCCCCCCCCCCAAAAGCAGCCATTTTCTCCAGGTGAACTCATCTTTGTTGCCCGGACAGCAGTTGTAATAGTAGGAGATCTCCAACCCACCCCTGGAAGTTGGCAACCCTACTTACATCCTTTTAAACCCAATAGGGTATAACTCTGCTTAGAATCTCACTGTCAATTTAGGATCCAGGTTCTCTGTGCCTCACTAAGCATCCTGAAAGTGTTGCCAACCTCCAGGAGGGGCCTGGAGATCTCAAGGAATTCCAACTGATCTGCAGGCTACAGAGATCAGTTCCCTTGGAAGAAACAGCTTCTTTGGAAGGTGGACACTATGGCATTATGCCCCACTAAGGTCCTTCCCCTCCCAAAATCACCGCCTCCCCAGGGTCCATCTCCATTCTCCAGAAATCTCCCAACCTGGAGTTGGCGGCCCTACTTCCTAACCGTCCGACGAGTCCTGTTTCTTGTGCCCTGAGTATCTCCCGTCTTCCTTCATCTCTGCTTTCGCAACCTCAATACCAGTTAGCATGGCCCCAAACTAGTTTCCTTTCAAACAGAATGTAGTTTCTTTAGATCAAAACTTGCACTCTTCTGGTATGGGGGATACTGGGTCAATTAGTGGATCTGCTGATATGGAGTGTGAGCCTCTCTTTTGTTTCATAGCAAGTTTCTCTGTAGTGCTGAAGCTCAGCGGAGCATATTGTGCTTCATGGCACAGTTTCACCCAATGTTATACAAACTAATTTGTTGCAGTTAATAATAGACTCCACTGGCATCCCTTCAATAAAAATAAAGAGAGAGAGAGAGAGGCTTTGGTGAGCTAAAAGGGACACCTGCTGGTCACTCATAGCAATGCAGGATATAAACTCTAGGCTTATCCATGGAGATGATCCTGCTATTGATCAGTGTTGGAGGGAATATCCACTGCATTACAGTCCCTCGGTGTGTTTGTTCTCTGATCCATAGGCTAACAGTGAGAGGAAATTCAAAGGAAATTCAAAAGGCCACGTGACTGAGCCTAAATATAATTCTGATGAGCATTGTGACAAGGTGCGCATGGTGTAGAGGTCAGAGTGTCGGATCAGGATCTGGGAGACTCAGGACTGAATCCCCGCTGTGTCATTGAGTTCACATGCTGACCTTGGGCAGATCACCGTCTCGATCAACTTCACATGTTTATGTAGGTGTGAGGATAAAAATGGAGGAGAGGAAAACGATGCTGCCAGCCTCTTTGGGTCCTCAGTGGGGGCGAAATGTGAGGCATTTGTGTCTAAAGAAAATAAATAGATCTATGAGAATTAGGGCTCAGCCAATTTGGGGGCGAGGTGACCATTTTCAGTGTAAAAAGGGGAAGCGTTTCCTTCCAGATTCCTGTGGCCATTTTTAGTAGGATAAGAGTAGGGTAAGAGGGGCTACCTCTAAAGTAGACTAGGTCACTATCCCTAGCACTGACTGGCTGCCCCTCTTTAGCCAGGTTTGGCCCCTGAGTCAGAGCTTCTGACCTTGCCAGATGTCTCATGGGCTCTGCCCCAACTTTCTCCCCAGCCTTCTCCTCCTCCCTCCCTCTGCTTTTTACCTGTCACTCCCCAGTGACACCAACTTCCCACCTCCTTTGCCCTGCTCACAAGTAACCCTTTACTTTGCCAAAGACCTCTACCTCCAAAGTAAGCTAAAGATCATGAGGAAGCTTTGCTCTTGCTTGCTGCACATATGATCTGACCAGTGTTCCCTCTAAGCTGAGTTAGTGTGAGCTAGCTCAGAGGTTTTTAGCCTCCAGCTCACACATTTTTGTCTCAGCTCGGGAAGGAGGGCTCCAGAGCAAACTATTTTATGCAGCAGCCAAATTGCTCGCTCACAACTTTAATGCCAGCAGCTCACAAAGTAGGATTTTTGCTCACAAGACTCCAGAGCTTAGAGGGAACATTGGATCTGACCCCACCACCACCTGTTTGTGGCCTCTTTTTACTCCACCACCACCACCCTTCCATCCCTGAGGACAGTATGGCATGACAGGCTCCTTGCTTCATGCCTTATATTTCCAATCATAGAAGGTTTAGTAGGGATGCCTCTGTTGTCAAGCAGCCACATTAGCAACATGTCCCTCCTCTAATCTCGGAATGCACGGGCAGCTACCTCAGTTACAGGCCCGCAAATGTGTGGGTAAAATGCCCTCAAGTCACAGCCGACTCATGGTGACCCCATTGGGTTTTCAAGGCAAGTGATTAAGCAGAGGTGGCTTGCCATAGGCATGCACAT
This sequence comes from Gekko japonicus, assembly GCF_001447785.1. NCBI lineage: Eukaryota > Metazoa > Chordata > Lepidosauria > Squamata > Gekkonidae > Gekko > Gekko japonicus. The sequence goes on from NW_015165337.1 coordinate 65,217, forward strand.
AGAGACAGAAAAATAACTGGAGAGGGAAGGACCGTGGTTTAGCTTGGCATGCTGAGGGTCCCAGGATCAATCCCCAGCACCTCATGTTAAACGGATCAGATAGCGGGTGTTGTGAAAGACCTCCGCCTGAGACCCTGGAGAGCCGCTGCCAGTCTGAGTAGGCAGGACTGAGCTTGATAAACCAACAGTGTGACTTAATATAAGGCAGGTTCATGTGCTCCCCTCTCCAGTTTTTCTTCCCCACTCTGCAGAGCACTGACAGTTTTACAATCGAATAAAGGTGTGTGCGGTGGCTCAAGTGGTTAAGACGCTGGACTGTAGGCTGTGGAAGTTTGGTAGTTCAGCAGTTCAAGACCTGAGTGTGCCGCATGACGGAGTGAGCTCCCGTCTTTAGTTCCAGCTCCTGCCAACCTAGCAGTTCGAAAGCAAGAAATTGCAAGTAGATAAATAGGTACCACTTCGGTGGGAAGGTAACAGAGTTCCGTGCACCTTGGTGTTTAGTCATGCCGGCCACATGACCACAGAAATGTCTTCAGACAGCGCTGGCTCTTCGGCTTTGAAACTGAGATGAGTACCGCAACCCTAGAGTCGGATTCGACTGGCTTTCGAGCAAGGGAACCTTTACCTTTTAAAGGTGTATTATGCTAACTGATGGAAGGTGGCTGTGGTATAGGGCCAGTACTTGGGTGGGAGTCAACCTAACCTGCAGAGGAAAACAATGGCAAACCACCTCGATTTCTCACTTGCCTTGAAACCCCATTTCTGGGATCACAGTAAGTATGTTGCGACTTGACAGCACTTACGTGGGTACATATGCTAATTCACATAGCATCAAGGGAAATAGTGAAAAACCTCCCTGCCTTCAGAATGTATTTGATGGATGAGTGGTGTCTATGTGGCAAAGGGTAGCAATGTATCATTAAATATATTACTGTCCACCAGTGATGTATACATTCCCTCCCTTTTTTTACCAGACCATCTTTTCTCCCCCCCCCTCCCTTGCTCATTTTCCTGTCCTCTCAGCACTCAGCCAACCATTCCTTGGCTATGTTGGGCAGTGTGTGCAGCTGGGACTGTAGGTGGCAGGAGGGCTCACAACAAGTAGATGGGGAGCGTGGGAGCTCAGTGGACGGAGGGCAGTGGCAGTGGGCCCCACCAGAAGACCAGCCACCCTACATCAGGGCATACTACCACTGGCCCTGTTGTTGTTGTTGTTCAGTCGCACAGTTGAGTCCAACTCTTCGCGACCCCATGGACCACATCACACCAGACCCTCTTGTCTTCTGCTGTTCTCCAGAGTTTGCTCAATTTCATGTTCGTTGCATCGATATCCAGCCCTGTACTAGGGTTGCCAAGTATGGTTTTTGCCGCAGCGGGGGACTCCCGGCTGGTGGCTGGACTGCGCGCACAAAGTGCGTGTGTGCTACATCCACACCACCTGGAAGTGACGCGACCACGCCAGGCATGCTGGGGGCGGGGCCATGACCATCCGAGGGAAAACCATAGAGGTTTCCCTCGGATGACCGTGGCCCCGCCCCCAGCTTGCCCGGCGTGGTCGCGTCACTTCTGGATGACGTGCACGTCGAGGTGGGGTTCCCCCCAGGGCCCGATCCGCCGGCGGCGGGGAACGGGCCTCTTGGGCGGGGGTTTCCCCGCCCCCAGGGGGACTTGGCAAGCCTACCCTGTACCCACTCTTATTTTTGTCTGCATTATCCACAGTTGTCAGTAAGTAGCATTAAAATGGCATAAAATTATGTAAAACAAACAACAGCAACAAAAATGTGAGCCAAAACTGAAGATAAGCGCGCAGCAGATGGAATCAGAAAGAGAAAAATGGCCATATTGGCTTATTTCTCCCCAAAATGGAGGAGTGGTGGGAGGGGAGTAGCTGCTTAACCTTTTCTCCTTCAGCCATTTTCCCACTCAATATTTCTGCCAGGATGCTTTTTTTCCTCACTGCAAAAATAGCACTTGGTGGAGCACGAGTTTGAACAAAAAATGGATGACGGAGATGGTGAGACCGTTTCTCAATTTAAACTTGTAACATTTGCTTTTTGTTTAACAAAGGGATGCTCCAGCATCGACAAGTTCAGCTTATGTTGTGTTCTCTGAGTGCAATCGGGGAGCCAGGTTTTCATTGGGCAGTTGAGCTGCTTGGAAGCAGTTTGAGCTTCTTCAGTGGGTTACTTACTGCATATGTCATTCATATAATGCAGTGCAATTTGGCTGCATTTCATTAATGTGCATTCTCATTCAGCTTAATGGGATTCCTTGATCCTCCCCACAGAGTTGTCATTGCTATATGTTAGTTCAAAGCCAGTTGTTGAAATAAAGAGTGAAGAAACCAGTCAGTTCTTTATAAATAAATGTGGTTTTTTCCCAAAACCTTATTGATTCCCCCCCCCCATAGCTTTATGGAAGTTGTAGCCCCCAAACCCACACAAACTTAATTGAATTACCTGACCCAACCATCCATTACCCTGCAGGAGAATCAGTTTCATTATATGGGAAAGCAGACCCAACGCAGAAGAAAATGAGATTCTATCACTGCAGTTGTTATGCAGCTGCAAAGCTGTTTGGCAGCTGCTCAGATCAGACAGTGGAGAGGTGAAGAGATTTGAAATATGGTTCATGAGTGTTCAAAGGTGTCATAGAATCATAGAGTTGGAAGGGACCTCCAGGGTCATCTAGTCCAACCCCCTGCACAATGCAGGAAATTCACAAATACCTCCACTGTTCCACGCCCAGAAGATGACAAAAAACCTCCAGGATCCCCAGCCAAACTGGCCTGGAGAAAAAATTGTTTCCTGATTGTTTCCTTTCCCAATGTGGTAATCAGCATTTCTCTGGGTGTGTAAGAAAGGGCCAAAATAACTAAGCACCAAGGCAACCCTTCCTGCCCTCCCACTCATGACCTGCCTAAGTTCACAGAATCAGCATTGCTGTCAGATAGCCATCTGGCCTCTGCTTAAAAACCTCCAGAGAAGGAGAGTCCACCACCTCCCCAGGAAGTCTGTTCCCTCAAGGAACCACTCTGTCAGGAAGTTCTTCCTAATTTTTAGCTGAAAACTCTTTGATTTAATTTTAACCCATTGGTTCTCATCCAGCCTTCTGGGGCAACAGAAAACAACTCCGTACCATCCTCTATATGACAGCCCTTCAAGTACTTGAAGACGGTTATCATATCACCTCTCAGTTGTCTCCTCTCCAGGCTCAACATACCCAGCTCCTTTAACCTTTCCTCATAGGACTTGGTCTCCAGACCCATCACCATCTTTGTTGCCCTCCTTTGGACATGTTCCATCTTGTCTATATCTTTCTTAAATTGTGGTGCCCAAAACTGAACACAATACTCTAGGTGAGGTCTAACCAGAGCAAAGTGGTACCATCACTTCACATGATCTGGACAGTATACTTATGTTGATGCAGCCCAAAATCACATTTGCCTTTTTAGCAACCACATCACACTGCTGACTCATGTTCAGTGTATGATCTACTAAGACCCCTAGATCCTTTTCACACATACTACTGCCAAGACAAGTCTCCTCCAATCTATAATTATGCATTTGATTTTTCTTACCTATATGCAGGACTTTACATTTATCCCCATTGAAATTCATTTTATTGGTTTTAGCCCAGTTTTCCAGCCTTTCAAGATCATCCTGTATCCTGACTCTGTCTTCCACAATATTTGCTACCCCTCCCAATTTAGTATCATCTGCAAATTTAATAAGCATTCCCTTTATCCCTTCATCCAAATAATTGATAAAGATGTTGAACAAAACAGGTCCCAGGACAGATCTTTGAGGCACTCCACTTGTCACTCCTCTCCAAGAAGATGCGGAACCATCCACCAGCACTCTTTGGGTGCAATCTGTCAACCAGTTACAGATCCACCTAACAGTCATAGGATCCAAACCACATTTTTTCAATTTGTCAACAAGTATATTATGTGGAACCTTCTCAAAAGCCTTACTGAAATAAAGATAAACTATGAGCCTGCATTGTGGGGAGGGCGGGGTATAAATGTGATTAATAAATATATAAACATGTCTACAGCATTCTCCTGGTTCAGCAAGGTAGTAACTTTCTCAAAAAAAGAGATAAGGTTAGTCTGACATGATTTGTTCTTGAGAAACCCATGCTGGCTCTTAGTAATTGCAGCTGTCCTTTCTAAATGCTCAAGGACTGTCTGTTTGATGATTCATTCGAAGACTTTCCCAGGTATAGATGTCAAGCTGAGGGGTTGGTAGTTACCTGGATCCTCTTTTTTCCCCTTCTTGAAGATAGGGACAACATTTGCCCACCTCCAATCTTCTGGCACCTCACCTGTTCTCCAAGAATTCTCAAAAATAATGGACAGAGGCTCAGAAACTACGTCTGTGAGTTCTTTTAGTACCCTTGGATGCAGTTCATTTGGCCCCGAGGACTTGGTTTCATTTAAAGAAACTAGGTGTTTATGTACTACCCCTGTGCCAATCCTAGGCTGCAGCTCCCTTCCCTCATCATGTATTCTGTTTTTGCCATATTGAGCACCATTTCCCTTACAAGAGAAGATGGAGGAAAAGCAGGAATTGAGCAGTTCTGCCCTCTCTTCATCACTAGTTCCAATTTTACTTTCCTATCACCACAATGGGCCTGCCATGTTCTTGCTCTTTTTCTTGCTTTGAACATAAGAAAAAAAACGTTTTTTTGGTGTTTATATAATCTTTTGCTAGCCTAAGACCATACTGAGCTTTAGCTTTCCGAACTCTCTCTCTACAGCACTGGTTATTTGTTTATATTCATCCTTGGTATATGGCCCTCCTGCCACTTTCTGAATGAGTCTTTTTTATTTCTCAAGTCTTTAGAAAGCTGTTTATGGAACCACCTTGGCTTCTTTAGGCTCCTCCCATTTTTCCTTCTCATAGGAATCATTTGTGATTGTGGCTTCAGTATTTCCCTTTTAAGAAACTCCCATCCCTCTTGAACTCCCTTCTCCTTAAGTAGAAGTGGTATGTTCACCTGCCAAATATGCTCACTGTGAAGTTTGGAATTAGGTGAGGGGAAGATGCATGTAATTGAAAGCGATGTCTGGGTGTAGGATATATGCAAAAGAGAAATAACACTGTAGATCAGGGGTGTCAAACATGTGGGTCAGATCTGGCCCCCACAGGGCTCAGATCTGTCCCACAAGTAACTTCTTTCTCCTGCTTCCTTTTCCAGGGCTGCTGCTGTAGCCGCACCATAGCTTGCTTCCCCCCCCCCCAGCTTCCTCAGTGGCTCTTTGCTTGCTGCTTCCTGTTTCCTGCCTCTTGTTTCCCCCACACACAGCTCCCTCAGTGGTTGCTTCCTGCTTTGTGTGAGAGAGATACAAAGACAACTCTCTCTCTCTCTCTCTCTCACACACACACACACACACAGAGTTCTGCTTCCTTTTCCAGGGCTGCTCCTCCTCTTTTGATGAGGAAGGGAGAGGGATGAGAGAGAGAAAAGGAAAAAAAAACAGAGTCCCATGGCAACTTTAAGACCAAGAATGTTTTATTCCAGGTATAAGCTTTTGCATGCAAGCTCACTTCTTGGGAGGGAGGGAGGGAGGGAGATAGATTTTTCTGACAAGCACAATTTACATTGAAGGAATTATTTTGGCTTATTCTGAAAGGTTTAAAAGAAAAAGAAGATTGGATTTCTCTGTTCCTATCTGGATTTTATTTTCTTTCAAAAAAGACCCTGATTAGGAATTACAACACATGGATTGGTCCTTATATCTTGGAGAATGGAGTGATTTCAGATGTCAAATGATAATAGCAGACATTGGTAATGAGACAGGAAAACTAGGTCTCACTTCAGCCCCGGAGGATGCATTGTCTTGAGCTTCCTTATCAATTGCAATTCAGCAGTCTCTCTAATCTCCCTTTGAAATTCCTTTGTAAGAGCACTGCTACTCTTAGGTCAGCAACTGAATGTTGTGGTTTCTAATGCCAGACTTATATCCATTTATTCTTTCCATCCTCCTGGACTGAATCCTCCTAGGTGGAATTGAGACTTAGGTTCCTTGCCTCATTACCAATGCTGGTATCTCCATGCCTACTACCCCTCTGCATATCACACCCAATCTAGCCTGCTATCGTCATTCACTTGCCATTGCCATTTGGCATCTGAAATCACCTTTATGAAGTTTATATCTCTAGTACCTAGTGTTACATTTTATGGCATGCATGGCCTGGCCCAACAAAGTGACAAATGAGTTCAACACCTCTGGTTCAAGAAAGACTAACTGAATGGAACTCTTGTTCTTGTCATTTCATGATTCTGTCAGTGTAACTTAAAAACAGAGGCAGGATGAGGATGTATTAAACCCTTTGTGGTTACTCTCTAGTTTTTAATGCTGTAATTTATTTGACAACTGGATGGACATCCATTAGAATGGATCTTGTTGGGATTTTTTCTTCCTCCCCATAGAAAAAAGTGTCCACCTAAACTGCAGACCAAGTTAGGCTGCAGTCACGCACACTAAATAATCTGCTTTCAATCCACTTTCAGACTGGATTTTTACTGTGTGAACTGGCAAAATGCAGTTGGACAGTGGATTGAAAGTGGATTATTTAGTATGTGTGACCACAGCCATAAACTTAACAAAAATGACCTTAAAGCAAACAACGACAAAAATCCAAGCATGACCATGGATATATGTAAAGGAGAGAAACAAAGTGTAAGGAAGGGATCACGGCAGAATGTGTACTTTGCATGTGGTAATTCTTGGTTCATCCACAGAATCTCCAGTTAAAAGACACAGGTAGAAGGTGACATGCAAGCCTCTGTCTGAGATCTTGGAGAGGTGCTACCATCCTGAGTAGATAGGCCTTGATTTGGGATAAGGCAGCTTCATGTGTTCATGGGTGTTCCCCTCTTCTGTTCCACTCTTCCACTTTCTGCGTACCGCAAGCCTTCTAGAATCAGAGGGCACAGCTTAGAGGCAGAGCATATGCTTTGCAAACAGAAGGTCTTAGACACAATCGCTGGCATTTCCATTTAATGGATCGTGCATAACAAGGAAAGATCATTGTGCGAGTACCAAAGCAGCATATGTATAGATACAGCAGATTTTAAATAATGCATGGCCTGCCCTTGACACACTGGAATGAAGAACATGCATCATCAGTGGTTACCTGGTTACCTACCATGCTGAATGCTACCACACTGTACAGAAGAAAACTACAAAACTACTTGACATGCTTTTTTCTTTTTAATTGTGAGAAGATCATTGCTGTGAAGATAAAAGCTGCTCAGCTCAATAGAAAATGGGCATCATGAACAAGATAAGTTTAATTGTTTGAATATTTGAAAGCCAATCCCTCAGCTCTTTTTACACACTTTCATTGTTCTTTACCCCCTATCAGTAGCAATTGGCAGAGTAGCTACTTTGGAGTCATTGGGTTGGATCCAACCAGCCTTTGCCCTCCATCTCACCCAATTTCCTGCCATACTATAACCTCCATCCCGCATGGCTTTTGCACATGCAGGTCCCGCACAGCATTTTTAGATGGTCAAAAAGGATACTGCCTTCCTATTTTCACCAGCAGAAAAGTGGGTTGGGTCCAATCCATTTTTCTTTCAAACAAAGGAAGGTTCTGCCTTGCAGGCTACATGACCCAGACAGTCAGGGATCATATAGCCAGTGTGATAACATCATGGTGTCAGGCAGCCAATCAGATATGACTATAGTAATATGATGAAGACAAATCAGAGTGACAGCAACATCTCCTGCCCTCCCTGTTAATGGGGACCAGTGTTCTATAACCCATCTCAAATGATCACCAACACTGCATAGTAAAGGAAGTGAAAATATTAATGAAACATGACCCATCTCCATTTCTGTTCAGGTGGTTGTTGGTTTTTTAAGGCTAGTCTTTTTCTAGCCAATAGTCCTGCTTAGTGATCAGATGCATAGAATTTTGCCCTGCCAGCTGACAAATCCTAACTACTTTTCAAGTGTTGCCAATTTAAAGCACTTTACAGCCCAGTGTGAACACCAACCCCCCAAAGGTTCAAATAATGGCCTCCGTAATGCACTGGAAATAATTAGAAGAAGAATAATTGGTTGGAATTAAAAAGGGTTTCTCATTGGAGAGTGATGGAAATAATGACCAAATTAAATTAGTTTGATACAGTTTCCAGCTAGGGGTGGGTGGGGTGGGAGGAGAGATGATTTATAAGCCGAAATGGCCTTGGTTAATTGCAGGGGTTCTTCCTGCTTTGATTCAGTCAAGACTTCAGAGATAAGGCCCCATCTTTGAGCATTTTTCTGGAGCCTCTCCGAGGATTTCTTTTTTATTATTCCTTTTATTCTCGCTTTGAATTTTTTTCCCCTAGTAAAACTTCACAATGATGTTGATTAGCAAGTGTTTAGTCGGAGTCTCAAAGTTTTGACTTGAAAGGCAGTAATCACACGCACAATGCAGCTTTGGGTTGAACGGAAGAATTGAAGGCAAAACGCATTCCGTCAGCTTTGATGTAAAAAAAAAAGAGAGAGATTACACTCAGTGTCTGTGTCCCTCCCTTCACACTGGACCCTGTAATTAAAAGTACTCATAAAACGCTATTATTAAAGGAATAAGCATGTGCTAGCTAGATGTTCTTTAAAAGGTCATTCTCACAAAAGAGGGATGGTTCGGTTGATACCTCATGTGAGAGAAATGAGAGGGAAGACAATTAGGAGTGAGGGCCCCTCCTTCCCCTCCTTTAGGCTGTATGTATTAATTACCACATAGTTATACCAATGAGGGGGAAAGATATATTAGTGAGCAGTTAGCCTGTTATTAATGGTCATTGGAAGAGGCCCCTGTCATCCTTTCCTGCCATCTTATTGTTTTCACTTTGTCAGGCATTCAGTCTGGATGTCTGATCAATGGATTTATTTAGACGTGGCTCACACCTCAACAAAAGAAAAGGCTCAAGACCTGTGGCCTCATGAGCGCGATGCCTTTATAATGATCAGTCCCCACTGAAATCCAGGATGAAACCAGTGGGAGTCTGTCCACAGAGAAACATCCCTTCTTCCCCAAAGGCTTTGATATGATGGATGTTAGTTTTACCTAGAGTCTGGGATGGGAGGCAGGTTTTTTCCCTCTTTCACGTTGTTCCCAAGTTCAGTCCTCCATTTTTCCTCATGAGGATGACTGACAACCGCATCTCCTATGCTAAGAAGTATATGGCCTGTAGCTAGAGGTTCACTCTGGGACCTTCAGCATGCAAAGCTGATGCTCTGCAACTGAATCACCAACGCATACCTCCCTGATTGTTCTCCTGTAACCTGGATGGTTCAGGCTATCCTCATCTCATCAGGTCACAGTAGCTAAGCAGGGTCACCCTGGTTAATACATGGGTGGGGAAACACCAAGGCAGTCTACAGTTGCTATGCGGAGGCAGGCAATGGCAAACCACCTCTGTTACTCTCTTGCCTTGAAAACCTTGTGGGGTCACCATAAGTCAGCTGGGACTTGACAGCCCTTTTCACCACCAACAATACTGCACACAAAAACCTCAGCATGGTCCAGGATTAACAGGTATTGAGCCAACAGAGTTAAACAGCCATGTCTAAAGAGTTGCCATGGGATTCTACACAAGGCAGAAACACACTTTGTATCCCCAATGGATTTTGTGTCATTTTAAAAAATTATTTATCAAATGTATATCTATTTACTCCTTTCCCTGCCAAGCAGGGCTCATGGCAGCTTCCAGCAACTGGATATACAATAAAATCAGCATCATAATTTAAGCCAAAACCTACAGCTAAAACTTAACGATCATTTTATCATATCAGTTGGTACCCCAGCAAACCTTCAGGGTGGATAACTGTGGCCTCTGCCACACGGGGGGGGGGGGGGGGGGGGGGGAAGTACGGCCAAAAGAAACATGCAGCGGTGGGATCACATAGATCCCCTGAGCCGCCGCGTAATTCCTCCCTGAGCTACTGAAGGGAGAGCGAGGCTGCCGAACTGCGTATGTGTGTGCGTGCACAGTTCGGCGGGGAGCCTGGATTGCTCCAGACGACAGGTGCGGCGGTGATCCCATGGCCATGCTTGCTGCCGTGCTTCAGGTAAGTCCTCCTCTGTAGGAGGTTCTTTTTTGCAGCAGCTTTTCTGGGTTTAGGGCCAGATCGGGGACGGGTGCGCGCCGCTTCCCAGATGTTGCGGTGAGATTGCGCCCGTTTGCTGCACCCCCGATCCGTCCCTCTCCCGGGCCAAAATCTTCCGTGTGACCGGGGCCTCCGTGGCAGCCAGTACAGCGGGATTTGTGGCCCAACCATGAGGAGGTTAGGTAGTCTTTCTAGCCACCAGTGTCCTCAACCATATGCCCAATGGAACATCTCAGTCTTACAGGCCCTGCAGAACTGAACCAAGTCCTGCAGGGCTTGAGTGTCACTAGACAGACAGTTCCACCAGGTTGGAGCCAGAGCTGAAAATGCCATGGCCCTGGACGAGGACAGCTGGACATTCTGGGGCCAATTTACTAGATGAGTGTAATGTTCTCAGAGGGGTAAATAGGGAGAGGCAATCCCGTAGATACGATGGTCTCAGACAGTTTAGGGCTTTGAAGGTAAGTACCAGAACCTTGCACCTGATTTGGTACTCAATCTGTAGCCAGTGCAGCTGGTAGAGCACATATGCTGCTCCCTTTTGCCTGAATGGGGCTCAAGGTGGCTAACAACATATAAAATGCATCTGATAAAACAGTACAAAAGATAAAACAAACTTTAAAAGTATAAAATGATTAAAAATCCTAGTTAAAATTTATCCAGAATTAAGCAGGGCAGGATGCATGGAATGTGAAGACACAGCTGGGGCAGTGGCCTGGTAGGTCACAATCACCCAAAGGCCATATGTTTGTCCATGGACGACAAAGAATCCAGCCACACAGTCCAACTCCTGACAGAGTTGGCTGGACTGGAAGGGATCTAGGGCAGATATCTCATTCAGGAATTCCTGGAGCTGTTCAGCCATTGCTTGCTCAATCACCACTGCAAAGTTTTAAGACTTTTCTTGCAGTTCCTAAGCCTAGCTTTTAGCCCTGAGTCAGAGGAGCTTTCCTGAGTCTCACTTTTGGCATAGTTTAGGGACCGGATGGGCTACCTCGCAATCCACTGGTGTTTCCCTGGAAACCAGCCTTCAGAACTGGAGAGGGCAATTTATTCTGTGGAATCCAAGGAGCCCGCCTGGGTTGGACACCTACTTGTCCGTCTCATAATGAGCACTATTTCTGAGCAGTGACAAGGTGAAAATTCAGCAGCCACTTGATTAGGAAAAGCACAGCGATGTGTCATAACTGCAGATGTCTTCACCTGTCTAAACGATGCAAAGGCTGTTAACACATGCTCACAGTATCCTCATAACTCCTTGAGAGAACCCTGAGCAAGACGTAACGATCAGGAGAATGGCAGATACAGCTTGGCATCATGTTTCTAGGACCCCTGATGGAAGGACACCTTGAAGGAAAGAACAGTTGCTATTTGGATCCTCCAACCTTGAAGACGATGGATAGATTTAACCATATTCTGCATCCCTTTATTTTTATTAATTATCTTTACCCATATGTTTATTCAGGCAATTTTTCTACTTTCTCTTTCTCTTCCTTTTCCTCTCCTTTGAATACTAGTTCTTGGGAGGCAACTGTGTGAAGCAGGACACTGGACTAATGGACCACTGGTCTGATCCAGCAGGGCTCTTCTTTTGTTCCCAGATGCTTAGCTGAGTGGAACAAAATGCAAGGCAGCCTTGTTGACAGGTGCCAGTTGCAAATCTGATGAGCTAGAGATCTCAGAATTTTGTGAACATCTGCAGTGATCTGTGCCCGGTTTTGTAGAGAAAGAAGCCATTGCTTTTCAGACTGGTTTTAATTATTTTATGTTGGTTTTTCAAAATTCACACAGGCATATTGCTTCCCCCAGCCTGTGGCATGTAACAAAGTGTTGATAGATGCCAGCAATCATGACTGACTTCTATGATTATATTTTTGTGTTCTGTTGAGTGACGGGATGAATTGTGTGAATTCATTCCACAGTGAATGGGTTTCTTCAAAGCACCTTCCACAGAATAGGAGCTTCCTCAAAGGCTGAGGAACTATTCCTAGCGGAGCCAAACATTGTTCTGATTTATTTCTTTAGAAGTGACGCCAACCCCTGCTTTTTGTCGCAGACCTTCTGTAGCCTGTGTGGTTTATAACACAGATGTGCTTGGCTTGTAGACTCTAAAATGGAGATAATGGATTGAAGAGAAAACTCTCTGTTAGAACTTATGCTAACTAGTAAAGCACAGTGTGTGAGAGTCTTCACAGCATTTACATTACAATTTAGACACTATCCAATCAATTGTCATTCTTCACCTGCCAAAGGAATTACCATTTGAGGCAGAAGAAGACCTGGCTCTTGCTTGCTTCTGGTCCTGGGAGAAAGAGGCAAGATAGTGCACCAGGCAAATGACTGCCAGTTAGAACCCACCGGAGTTGTACTAGGGATGTTACTGGTTTCAAAAATACAGTGTTTCCCTTGACCTGGAGAGCCCAGGCAAGCCCGATCTCGTCAGATCTCAGAAGATAAGCAGGGTCGACCCTGGCAAACACTTAGATGGGAGACCTCCTTGGAATACCAGCAGTCAGGAGGCAGGGGCAGGCTTTATTCAGCCACCTCTCTGAATATCCTCCAGGCCCCCAGGAGGGGTCAGTCATCAGAGGTCACCATGACTTCCAGGGGCACACACATGCACATATTTAAAAAATAGAGTGTTTCAATTCAAAATGTTCAGCCTCTGGCATGAATTCCCCCCTCTCAGATGGAGTTGCTGCAGTAGAGTTGCTAACTTCTAGGTGGCACCTGGAGATCTCCCACTATTACAACCGAACTCCAGATGACCTAGATAAGTTCCCCTGGATAAAATAGCAGTTTTGGAGGGTGGATTCTATGGCATTATTTCCTGCTGGGGGCCCTCCCCTCCCCAAACTCCGCCCTCCCCAGGCTCCATCTCCCCAAATCTCCAGGTATTTCCCATCCCAGAGCTGGCAACCCTATGCAACAGTCATCCCCCCCCCCCCAGACTATAGCGACTAAACTTGATAGAGATACTACTATTAAAATGTTGTGTTACCAAAGGTGCAGAACAGTAAAACAGCAGCATTAAAATGTCACAAAATGTCATTAAAAAGAAGAATGGTGTAAAAAACAACACTGTTGCAGGGATCACCAGCAGCAAAAGCAGGTGAAAGAAAGGGTTCACTACCAATGTTGTGGTGAGCATGTCAGATAATTGAACATACTTTGTTCAACAGTCATTATTATCCATGAGCCAAATGTCCGATCTGTTCACCAAATGTCCTCCTTGAATGGCTGTCGAACAGTTTTGCAGCTGTGCAGTAGCTTTGATAGTGCAGTTTCGTTTCGTTGCATCTGGGGGGGGGGTTGCATCTGTTCAGTAGGTGAGATTTTTTAAAACGCAGCTTTTACTTATGACTGATTGATATGATTTGTGATTAATTGAAACAATTATCTGCTGAGCAAGGCACTGGTGCAGCAGGGCGGGGGTAAAAGAAGAAGCAATCCCAGGCAGGGAATGCTTAAGGCAAGAGTTGAACAGAGGTGGTTCGCCATCGCCTTACTTCATGTAGTAACCCCAGTCTTCCTTGGTGGCTTCCCATTCGGGTACTTACCACAACCTTGTTTAGCTCCCAAGCCCTGAAGAGTTATTCAGGCTGCAAATACACATGCCTGCAAAGAGAACTACATCATACTGGGCTGTTAGGAAGGAACAGGGTGAAGCAGCCATGAACCAATCAACAGATGAACAGTCTATCGAAAAGAATCAGCTCCCTGATGGATAACAAAAAATGTCCATCAGTAGGTCTGTGAAATGGGGCCATGGACACATCCCATGAGGAAAGTATTTGGCAAATATTGTGACATGAGCCTGGGGAAACCACCATGGGAATGATATTTTGGGGGACCTCCCTGTGGCAAGTAAGTGAACTTAATTTCTTGCTATGATATATTTGTCGTATTCTAGATAGCGATGAACAAAGAATAAATGAATAAACAATCATATGGCCAACTTGAACCCACTTACATTGTTTGTGTGATCATCCTTGCTGAAGACTAATGAATACAGACATAAAATATATGTATACACACAGTTGCCTGCCTATTCCCCACTTGTTCTAGTCTATGCCTTTCCCCAAGCAATGTCCCTTACCATTCTGAGGTGCAAGAATCAACCTGTCATGAGGGTGGTGGTTTTCGAACAGAGGCTGTTCCCTGACCGTCTATCTTTCCTTTCAATTATTCTTCTTCATCTTCTATGGGACAAGTTCTGGCTGAGTTCAGTAGGATTCATAGTTTTCAAAGTCCTCTGAATGGAACTAGAAAACCAAGAAAGTTGTACTTTCCAGCAATCCAGAATATTCTAAGCAGGTGCCAAGAGAGGCTATTAGTCAGCTGCCTGGGTTATGAAAGCCATCAAATTTACTGATGCAAATAGACTCTAAATATAGATATTTTTTAAAAAATTGTGAACAAATCAGCAATGCAGGAGAAAACAAATGCTGGAAGCAGGGCAAGTTCGATTTCTGAGCACATTATTTATGAGGATTGCAGCATCACTAATTCCATATACCTTGTTTTATATACCCTGTGATGAAAATCCCTGCATATCACAGCATCCTGCCCAACTAAGCTATCAAGGCAGGCTGCCTGTAGAGATTCAAGATTAATAGAGTAATGAAGACGGAACAAAACCCAGGACAGGGAAATATGCTCCTAAAGGTGATGAGACTTCTGAGTTTCCAGGCTGTTGTTCTCAAGGTGGAACCAGGGTTGCCAGATGCAGAACATTTTCCATCACGGCTGGAAAATTGAGTGGCAGAAGGAAAAGAGTGAAATTAATTCATAAAAGGAAATATACATCAAAACTTTTGCATAATTAGAAACTCCACCATCTTAGGTCAATCATTGTTCTATGTTTGCAGCAGATTCATCTCACAGCTCTTGACTGCTACACGGTGTTATATTTTGGAATGCGGAAGTCCAGCAATCCTTCATTTATAGAACATTGATTTACTAACCACTTTTTTTTAAAAAAAAAAAAAAACCTCAGTGGAAAGAAACTTTTCTATCTGTTAACAATTTCCTTAAGAATTCCTAAGGAATTCTTACTCTGGTACTGTGTTTAACCTTTAACCCAGAAATTATGGGAGTGAATTATGGGAGAGAATTAAAGGGATCCAGATTGAAATATACGTCAAAATAACTTTATGGATACCCTGTTCTAGAGATTTAGTAGATCCACTGCTCCCAGGCTATAGGTAACCCCAGAACTGAATATCTTACCCCCTAATAAAAGTGTCAGTCAGGTTTTCTTTTCGGTTCTTTAAAATGTTTTTTGTTTAACAGGTTAGTTATTTGTAAAGCATGAGAAGACCTTGAAGGCAGGGGTAACATGGGGTTGCCTCTGTTGCAAATTCGGAGGCTGCAGCTGGTGCAGAATGCGGCGGCCAGGCTGGTAATGGGGGTCCCGAAATGGGATCACATCCAGCCTATACTGAAAGCGCTGCACTGGCTGCCTATAGCATTCTGGATTCACTTCAAAGTGCTGGTGCTTACCTTTAAAGCCCTATATGGCCAGGGTCTGGCATACCTGAGGGACCGCCTTTCCCCATACAGGCCCCAAAGAGCACTTTGGTCAGGGTCACAACACCACCTAGTGACCCCAGGACCTAAAGAGGCCAGGCTTGCTGCCACAAGGGCCAGGTCCTTTTTGGTGGTGGCTCCTACCTAGTGGAATGAGCTCCCGGAGGAGATCAGGGCCCTGCGGGACCTTTTACAATTCCGCAGGGCCTGCAAGACGGACTCCGCCAGGCTTTTGAGTAGGAGCTGCAACAGCCACTATTACCACCATCGTGTAGTGCAAAGCAGTGCCGTCGGGGTGGGCTGATTAGCCAACTGGGACATCTCGGCCTATGGCACCCCCCCCCTTTCTTCTGACCTCACTGTGATATATAATAATGAGTGAGTATTTTAATTACCGATGCATCCTGTAGGATTGAATTGTGTTTTAAGTGGTTAATTGTGTAATTTTATCGCACTTTGGGTGCCTAAATTGTTTTAATCGTGTTAAATTTTATTGCACTGCTGTGCCTATGTAAGCTGCCCTGAGCCTGCATGCGGGGAGGGCGGGGTATAAATGAAATAAAATAAAATAAATAATAAATAATTTGGTTAGAACTGCAAAATCCAGGTTATCTTTTGGAAGTTCGGTGTACTTAAAGCTACAGCAGGAGGCAGAGAAAACAACCCACGGAAGTGTTGCCTTGCTATTCCTTCCCCACATCCAGACAAAAAAAAAAATCTCACCCTTTGGGTCCAAGAAGGGATTTCATATGGACATCAATGATGATGACTAACCTTGCAAGTAACAACGTAACAGAGCATTTGCTCCTTTGTTTTACCAAACTCACACTGGAACAGAAAAAGATGTGGCTCAAAACCTCATTCAAATACCCCAGGCCAATGCCATACAGACTGCAGAGTCACCCCTGAACGGCCATAAAACAGCCATAAATCTATGCAGACAGTACCATAAAACCGAGAGATCAAAGGAAGTGAAACCAGCATGCAGTGTGGAGGGTTCAATAAAATCCTACAATCAAAGAAAATGAAAGTGGCATGCAATGTAGAGGGGAATTTCTGTTCCAATGTGGGTTTGGTTAAACAGTAGAGTGAATGCTAGATGCAGAATGGGCCAGGATCACAATATGCACACTTTTATTAGGTACCCTTAACCTGAAACTGTTAGTCAGCTCATAATGAGTAAGGCATTTTTTGACCTGATCTCCTGATTATTGCATCTGGACAGGCATCATTCATCAGACCTGGCTTCAAAGGCCTGGTGGCTGTTGTTGATGCATACTCAGAATTTGCTTCCTTTAATCCCATACCTAGCTTCAATGAGAAATGTTCCTTGTTTACTCTGGATTCCTCTTGGCTTGTTCCTCATGATAGTACCTCTCTCTTGCTTGTGTTTCCTGTCATCAGCTCTTTGAGTCTGCTGCTCGAAGACTTGGACATGACAATGTTGAGGCCATAATGGTCCCCCATAATTTCTGTCACATGGCTGTTTTCTTCTAAGTACCAGTTCCCAGGAGCAGCTGGTGGGGGAAGCCTTGTTCTCTGTGCCCCTGTTCCAGGCCTTCCATGACATTCGGTTGGCTACAGTGGGAACCAGAACCAGAATGAAAATTTTGATTGGCTTTTGCACTGACCCATCAGGACTCTTCTCGTGTTCTTATCCATAGATGATGTCCCTCTAAATTGCAGCTTGAGTAGTGCTTCTCAGGCATAGGGATGCCAGGTCCCCTCACCGTCATGGCAGGGGGAATGGGGGGTGTTCCAGGGATGGGTGGGATGTCATTCTGTGATGTCCCTGATGTGATGACATCACTTCCAGATGACATCATCATACTGGGGACACTGTATGCAATACTCTGATTTAGGGGCAAAACATTTGCCTTCAAAACCATAGAGTTTGCCCAAAAATCAGCACATCACCATACAACAGCCCCAGTGTGATGATGTCACCCGGAAGTGATGTCATCACATCAGGGATGTCATGTGATTACATCCCTGTTTGGGGGTGGGGTTCCCCCCACTGGCTCAATATCTATCAGCTTCTTCTGGTACAAATCTTTCACTAAAGCACACTTAATACCAATTGATCTACTTCTAGCTGTGGTGCTTTCTTCCTTACATATGGTACTACAAGCCTGATTATCTTCAAACATAAGTACAGGTACAGGTTCTCTTATTCCAAAGTCCTTTAACATATGAAAAATCCATTCAAGTCTACTACAGGCACTTGCTGCTGAAACACACTCAGCTTCTGCTGTAGACTGCGCCACAACAGTTTGTTTTCTACTAGTCCAGTCTATTAGTCCATCTCCGTAGAAAAATAGATATCCACTTGTAGACTTGTAGTTGTCCGATTCTTCTCCCCAGTTGGCGTCCATATATACGACTAGTCTGGGCCCTTCAGACGGTGCAATTTTCAGTTGTAAGTCCATTGTTCCTTTCAGGTTCCGCGCCAGTTTCTTTATTGCACTCCAATCATGATGATTAGGAGAACTCACTTTCCTGCATAAGATGCCAACTGCCGCTGTGATATCTGGCCTCGTGGTTTTGCTTAGGTAGAGAAGTTTTCCAACTGCTTCTCTGTATTCTCCAATGTCTCTGAGTGGTTGTCCATTCTTTTCCTTCAGATATCCAGGTTCCATTGGTATGGATGATGTTTTACAGTCCTTCATGCCAATAGATTCTACAAAGTCCATAATCTTTCGTTTCTGGCATAGAAGAAAAGTCCCATCCTCGAGTCTCTCAATTTGCATTCCGAGGTACTGTTGTACATCTCCTAGCTGTTTGACTTCCACGTCCTTA
This sequence comes from Gekko japonicus, assembly GCF_001447785.1. Lineage (NCBI taxonomy): Eukaryota > Metazoa > Chordata > Lepidosauria > Squamata > Gekkonidae > Gekko > Gekko japonicus. The sequence continues at coordinate 83,665 of NW_015165337.1, forward strand.
TTCAGTCCATCAGCTATGTCTTTGATGTCCTTTCTGTTTTGACAGGCCACGATCAGGTCGTCAACGTAAACAAGAACATACTGGTATTGTCCATTTTTAATTCTAGTGTACAGACAAGGTTCAGCTTTCCCTTGTTCAAAACCTTGCTTCTGTAGCAGTCCAGTAATTTTGTCATACCAGGCCTTTGCTCCTTGTTTTAGCCCATAGAGTCCTTTGTTGAGTCTGTAGACATAATCCTCTTGTCCTTTGACTTTAAAACCTTCAGGTTGTTCCATGTAGATTTCTTCGGATAGTTCTCCATTGAGAAAAGCAGTCTTTACATCAAGATGCTCTACAACCATGTCTCTTGATGCTGCAACACTAAGAAGTGTTCTGAAAGTTGCTTGGTCGGTAACTGGAGCAAAAGTTTCAAAATAGTCAGTCCCATATTCTTGTGAATAGCCTTTGGCCACTAGGCGTGCTTTGTATAGCTCCACAGTTCCATCTTCTTTATGCTTTATTTTGAAAACCCATTTGCATCCAACAGGCTTTCTGCCTTGAGGTAGCTTAGTAAGAGTCCATGCTTCCTTCTCGTAAATGGATAGTATTTCTTGTTCCATTGCTGTAATCCATTTGTCTTTTTCACTCGTAGGTAGGTTGCATACTTCCTTCCAGTTCTTGGGCTCCTTTGCGGATTGCACAGTTTCACAAAATCCATATTTCTTTGGTGGTTGCCCTTTAGTGCTCCTTTCTGACCGTCTCACACTGGTTGTGGGTTCTGCTGCCTCCTCTGGTGTGGTTCCCGCTTCCCCTTCTGTTCTGGTAGTTTCCTCAGAAGGTAGACCTGCCGGTTCCCCGGTGATCACTACAGGTAACCATGTCACCAACTCTTCAGGTGCAGTCCCAGACATCTGTGGATCAGTTGCACTGGAAACACTTGGCAAATCACTCTCATCAACAAATACAACATTGCGTTCCTTAACTGTGCAATTTTGTGGATTGTATATCCTGTATCCCTTTCCACCGATTGGATACCCTACTACGAATCCAACTTCAGCTCTGGGGTCAAGTTTTCCCCTTTTCTCCTTTGGTATGTGGGCATACCCTTTGGAACCAAAAGCTTTGATGTGCTTTAATCCAGGCTTCTTTTTAAACCAGGCCTCAAAAGGAGTGGTCCCAGTAAGCTTTGAGGGTACTCTATTGTGTAGATACACTGCTGTGTTCACAGCTTCAGCCCATAGGCTGTTTGGTAGTCCAGAATGCATAAGCATTGCCCTACACATGTCCTGAATTGTTCTGTTCAGCCTCTCAGAAGATCCATTTTGTTGAGGCGAATGTGGGATAGTCACCTTGTGTTCAATCCCTTCATGTTCCAAAAATGCTTTAAATTCAGCATTGCAATATTCTCCACCTCCATCAGTGCGTAAGCTTTGGGGTGCTCTGCCAAACTTATTTTTAATTGTGGCCAGGTAACATTTGAATTTATTCAGTGTCTCATCTTTGCTCTTTATCAGATACACAAAAGTATATTTTGTTTTATTCTCAGAAAAAGTCAAAAAATATTTAAAAGTCTTTCAACACTCTCCATGCTTCTATGCGCAAATTTCAAATGCCAACCGTACAAACAATCCTGATGATTACAAGAGTCATTGCTAGTTTGACAAACTTGCCTCTCATCATTAATAGTTCCAGAGTTCTCAGAAACATCCACAAGGTAATGAAATCCATTCCTCTCTTCCACCTTGAATTCAAAATCAGGTTTCTCTGCAATGATCTTATTGTTTTTCCCTTTCATAAGCAATACAGTATGATCACTGTCCATAAGCCTCTTAGTTGAAATCAAATTATCAGCTGCTCCAGGGACTAGAGCCACATCTTGCAACTTAACATTAATCACTTCTCCAGTAGTAGTGAGGAGTTCAATGGGTACCTTCCCCACCCCTTTTACATTAAGTAATTCCTTATTGGCTTGAAAAATCTTTGGCCTATTGTTCACATCAAGTTCAGAAAACAGTTCCTCATATTTGCAAATGTGCATGCAAGATCCAGAATCAACCAAAAAGACTTTCTTATTCTCACCAACATCACCACCACCACAGATTCTGAAAGCATGGTCTTTCCTTCTAGCATGGAAATTCCCACGTCCCTTTCTCTGCGGTTTAAAACCTCTGCCATTATTTCCTCTGCCACTGGGTGTCTCACCCCTGTGACCATTGTGCTTCAGAAGGCTTTTGTTTGCCTGTTGCGTTAGATTCAAAGTCTCTGGCATATCTAAATTCACAGGATGCAACTTTATGATTCCCTCTACATAGGAAACACTCAATTTTCCTTTTAAATCTGTGCCCATGTTTCAAACTCAGTACAGACATTTCATTAGACAACACATCATCACTGCTTCTTGAGTCAAATTCTTCTTTTAAAATCAACAGCAAATCCTCAAGCTTTAGATCATCCTTGTGCCTCAGAGTCATAGCTAGATTCTTTAAACTTTGTGGCTGACCTCTGAGAATAGCAGTTATCATATCAATTTCATCAGGAGTCTTCCCTAACTCCTTGAGCTCATTATAGATGCCCATTAGCTTGCACAGTTTCTCAGGCAAATGGTCAGTCTCTCTCACTTTAAAATCAAAGATCTGAGTCTTCAAGTAACAAATTTTACTGGTAGTCTGTCCCCCATATTTCTTTTTCAAATATTCAACCATTTCCTTTGACGTCCCCACAGTGTATAAATTTGGCACATCGTTAGGATCCACAGACCCAAGAATTAGATTTTTAGCATAGCCATCCTCTGCTACCAGATTTGTTGTAAAATAGTCAAAAAGTGTTTAATACTTAGACTATTAATGGATCTTGCTCTATTGGAAAGAAGAGATTTCTTTGCTTTTAAAAACCTTTATTTTTAAGGGTAAAAGGTACACGGGATTACTACAAATAACATAACACTAACAGCTACATTTTCTAAGCTGCCTATAGTCAAACCTAGCACACAGATAATGGAGAAACTCTCCTTCTTCTTGACCCCTGGAAAGGAAGTCACCTGAAACAAATGACCAATCTGTATCACAGTAGAAAGCTACTTTTCCCGGGCTAATTCCCCATTGGCTCAGTGCCAGGTATCCCTTCCAGGTCAGTCTAAACAATAGCAATACTAGGAAAACAAGTTAACCCTATAATGACTGAATCATCAGACCTTGTAAACACATACATTTCCAAAAACCCCAAAGTCCCCAAAGGGGGGGAACCTCGCTGGGATCTGGGGGCTGGCAACCCTACTCAGGCATCATAACTACCACCATCACAGGACTAAGACTTTTTGGGTTTGCTGATTTGTGTGTGTGAACATGGGCTCATTGTAGTGGTATCAGCAATGATGGTGAGGTTAGCAGGAGCATTAAGGTTGCAGTTTTTAGATTGTACCTATCAGTGGTTCAATACTGGGTGTGAGAGCCAATGTGATATAGCAGTTATCATGCCAGACTAGGATCTGGGAGACCCAGGTTCAAATTGTCTCTCTTCCATGAAGGCTTGCTAGCTGACTTTGGGCCAGTCACACACTTACAGTCTAACCTACCTCACAGGTGGTTATGAGGATAACATGACAGAGAGGAAAATGAAGAAAGCCACAGAGAGGAAAATGAAGAAAGCCACAGGAGATGGTGGCAGCTACAGGCATGGACAACTTCAAGAGGGAATTAGATAAACATATGGAGCAGAGGTCCATCAGTGGCTATTAGCCACAAGATAAAGATAGGAACTCTCAGTCTGGGGCAAGTGATGCACTGTATTCTTGGTGCTGGGGGGGGCAACAGTGGGAGGGCTTCTAGTGTCCTGGTCCCAATGCTGGACATCCTGATGGCACCTGGCAGGGCTATTTTTGGGCCAGAAACAGTGTTCCGACTGGCTTCCAAGCCCACCTTTCCCCTTCTTCAGTTCGGCTAAGCCTCCCCAGCCATCTACATTACTTGAAGCAAATTTATCCGGGACCCGTGTGCACTCAGGCACTTGAGTAGCCATTCAATGGGGGCCTGGGTTGCCCGGCAATGACGCAAGAACAGTGCGCCGGAGGCCTCCTAGCATTCTGTTCTCATGTCTGTGAGTCGCTGCACATGGCTTGGCTCTGCCATGGAGGCGCCACGGTTCTTCGGAGCCAGCAGAGCGGCCCGAGCTGGGCAGCCACGACAGGAGCCTTCTCCACTGCTTCCTCCAATGGGTGCGAAAGCTCCGGACACTTCCTTGTTCATGCCGCTCCCCATGTCCCTGGAGACACCCGGCACCACGGGGGATGTTGGTGCCGAGCTCATGTGCCCACTCAACAGTGGAGGAGGAAGCACATGAGGTGACAAACGCATGGTTAAGATCCGTGCTCATCGCCCCCTCCCCACAGGTCTGGTGCTTGGAGCGGAGGCAGAGAAGTCTAAGCATCAGAGAGCCAGGGGAGGGGGGAATGGTGGTGCCTAGATGGGGGGGGTTCTGCTTTCAGTTGGAGGCCTCCAAGGGCTTACCAAGTGAACCGAAAGGCATGGAAGCCATCAGGAAAGGAGCAGGGAAAGGGAGAGGGTGACAACTGCCCTTCCTTGATGACCAAACCATCTAGGAACAAAGGCCTGCCCCTCCCTGGGATGGGGGATGGGCTCCAAAGGAACCACCTGTGACTTTCAAGGTGAGGCCAGCTATGGAGCTCCACCGCTCAATTGACACCACCTGAAAAGTACGCAGACGGAGAGTAATTTCAGCAAAGCGTACTTTATTCGATCAGGAACAAGACGACTTTGGCCGGCTTGCAGGCCGGCTTATATCCCCCGGGAAACCGCCACCCAAAACACACCCCTACTTCCCAATAGGTTATTTACAGTGGCCGAGAGTCCCATAGGCTCTCGGCCAGGAACCTAGGCCCCTGATTGGAGTGGGCTAGGATCTGCTCGACATTTGTGTCTGACCGCTTTGAGCCCGAGCCGGCCATGCGGTCTGGACTGGATATATTACACCACCTGTCCCTATCTCCTTTCACCCGCCCGGAGAGCAGAGGGTAGCAGCGCTTCTCGCCTTGGAGCGGGGGAAGTTCAGGGAAGCATGCCGCCTCCTCTTCCCTTCCCTATCTGAGCTTCTCCACTACTGCGGAGAAACTCGGAGAGGGGAGGGAAAGTCTGTGTGTGGGGGGGATGTTTCAATGCCTTTGCAAAGGCACTGAAACCAAGACTTGCAAAGGCTGCCTGCACTTTAGAGCAAACAGCCCAGCAGGTCTGCCTGTTTTGCTCTTTGCTTTAAAGCGCAGGAAACCAGTTCATGGCTTCCTTTCGCTCCTTCCTGCCTAAAAGCGGGAGGGAGGGAAACGAAGTCATTCAAAGGCTGCCTGCCATTTAGAGCAAACAGCCCGGCAGGTCCGCCTATCAACCCTTTGCTCTAAAGCGCGGGAAGCCAGTTCAGGGCTCCCTTTCACTCCCTCCTCCTAAAAGAGAGAGGGAACAAAAGGGAGGCTTCTAATGACTACCTGTCTTTCTGACTGCCTTCCTTCTTATTGTCTTTCTTTCTGTCTTCCTATCTTTTTTTCTGTCTGTCTTTCTGTCTTCCTTCTTTCCTTCTTTTTGTTTTTCTTTCTCTCTTTCACGCCTCCCCATCTTTTTTCTACCTCTTCCTTCTTTCCTTTCTCTCTTTCTGTCTTTCTCTCTTTGTCATTCTATCTCTCTCTCCGACTTTTTCTTACTTTGTCTTTTCTCTCTCTCTTTCTTTCTGCCTTTCTCTCTGTCTGGCACTCTTTCTCTCTGTGTCTCTCCTACTCTTTCTTTCTGTCTTTCTGTCTCTCTTTTTCTGTGTTTCTCTCTCTCTCTCTCAGTCCATATTTTTTTCCTTTGGTGCATAATATCCCAGACTTATCTGGTAAACTTTCAACTGGATGGGAGTTTTGTTATTGATTTCAGTAGGTCAAAAATCCCCCCCCTTTTGTGCAAACCTTGCACTTCACTCAACTGCCAGTGTTAGGCAGTTTTAATCAGTGTTAATCAGTTTGGGAAGAGCATCAATCACAAGCCTCTGCCTGCCTTAATGTAGCTCTTCCAGGGCCAGCATTGCCAAGTAGGGTTGCCAACTCTAGTTTGAGAAATGCCTAGGGATCCAGCTCCACCCCCAAATCTTCAGGAGTTTCCCAACCTGGATCTGGCAACACTACCCCCCCCCCCATGCCCTGCTGGTTGGCAGGAAGGACCTGGCAACCCTGGGGCATACTCTGCAGCGCTCAATAAGAGTAAGCGACAGCGCTTGGGTGAGAGACGGATGCTTTGGGGGCCCACTGCTCGGCGTTTTGCCATCCAGTTTTGACTTTTGATGTTTGACTGTAAACTCTGGTTATTTTGATTACTTTGATAAAGTTCCTCATCAAAGGCTCCTAAGTAAGCTCAAAAATCACGGGATAAAAGGGCAAGTCCTTTTGTGGATCAAAAACTGGCTGATTAATAGGAGACAGAGAGTGAGTATAAATGGGCAGTTTTCTCAGTGGAGGGTGGTAAGCAGTGGGGTACTGCTGGGATCAGTGCTCGGTCCGATGCTTTTTAACTAGTTCATTAATGATTTGAAGCTGGGAGTAAGCAGTGAAGTGGCTAAATTTGCGGATGATACGAAGTTGTTCAGGGTGGTGAAATCCAAGGAGGATTGTGAGGCACTCCAAAGGGATCTATTGAGGATGGGCGAGTGGGCATCAACGTGGCAAATGGGCTTCAATGTGGCTAAGTGCGAGGTGATGCACATAGGAGCCAAAAATCCTAACTATAAATACACGTTGATGGGGTCCGAACTGGCAGTGAGTGACCAAGAGAGAGATCTTGGAATTGTAATAGTTAACTCACTGAAAATGTCGAGACAATGTGCAACTGCAATTAAAAAGGACAATGCTATGCTTGGGATTATTACGAAGGGTATTGAAAACAGAGCAGCCAATATCATAATGCCCCTATATAAATCAATGGTGCGACCTCATTTGGAATACTTTGTACAATTCTGGTCACCACACCTTAAAAAGGTTATTAAAGCTTTGGAAAAAGGGCAGAAAAGGGCAACTAGAATGATAAAAGGGTTGGAACACTTTCCCTGTGAAGCAAGGTTAAAGCGCTTGGGGCTCTTTAGCTTGGAGAAATGTCGGCCGAGGGGTGACATGATCGAGGTTCATAAGATTATGCATGGGATAGAGCAGGTAGAGAAAGAGGTACTTTTCTCCCTTTCTCACAATACGAGAACTCGTGGGCACTCCATGAAATTGCTGAGCGGTCGGGTTAGAACAGATAAAAGGAAGTACTTCTTCACCCAAAGAGTGATTAACACATGAAATTCACTGCCACAGGAGGTGGTGGTGGCTACAAGCATGGATGGCTTCAAGAGGGAATTAGATAAGCATATGGAGCAGAGGTCCATCGGTGGCTATTAGCCACAAGGTATAGATAGGGACTCTGGAGCAAGTGATGCTCTGTATTCTTGTTGCTTGGGTGGGGTGGGGGTCAACAGTGGGAGGGCTTCTAGTGTCCTGGCCCCACTGCTGGACCTCCTGATGGCACCTGGTATTTTTGGCTACTGTGTGTTGCTGGATGGACTATTGGCCTGATCCAACATTGGCTTCTCTTATGTTCTGACGAACGGTCATACGGGCAATGAGAGTCATTTTGTAGTTATTAGAACAATCCTGGGGAATCCAGGGTCCTCATCCCCACTGAATGCACTCCTGTAGGTGTCAAGGTTTATCTCTCTCACCCCAGTCCAGGGATGGGGAGAGAAACCAAGTGTTCAGGAACAATTAAACGAACGCCAGGAGAATGTCTGTACACTCTCCAGGCTTTACCAGTAGTCTGCCACCAGGATCTCTCTTTTTAAACAGTCCCCCAAAGCTCAGGAGCAGAGATCCCAAACTCCTTCTTGCTTTATAGGACTTACCCACTTTACCAGCTCTGTACCAGGGCTGCAAACAATTAAGTACCTCAGTGGTAGCCTCCTTAGGTGAATGGCTTTAGACACAAGATTCAGTCTTAGAAATCAGGTTGCAACAGAGGAAACAGGTCCAGATAATATTGATTATATATTATCTTTATTCAGTGCACAAGCATGCATATAACACAAGACTAGCAAAAGTTAAGAAACAAAAGATATCTATAGCTTGTTCAGCTCTAACTAAACAATAGAGGTAGTTACCAGGCTGGTGTGCAAATAGTCCAAGGTCTCACCAGGGAATCTTGAAGAGGAACCCCATGGTGCGGTGGGCAGCTAGTCCAACTTGGCTGCCTAAAAGTCTCACTCCATGTTAACAGCAAACAGTGAATCCAAAAGAACTCTTAGTTTCCCAGAGAAGAACTTACTTAACTCTCCTTAACCCCCTGTTTCTCATATGGATCATTACTGATATACCCCCCCTTCGTCACCACCAGGCATGGCCATTTACCCAATAGTGAGAGAGTGGGAAGGCGTTCCAATATCTGGTTACCATGCGTTGTCAGGCAAGGTATGTTTTGATTGGCTCTGAGTTGGGCATCCCACTCCGGCCTCTTCTATTGACCATGTGTCATGTCAGGGAATGCTTTTGATGTGCTAATGTACTAGGCATAGCTCGTCCTATGCTTGGGAAGGCACCGGCAAGTCGCTCTCTCCTGGCAGAGGTGTCAAAGTGTCTTGTATATGGAGATGTGGCCTGGCCATCTGGCAAGCCATTTGCACAGGTGGCAGGAATCACACGGTAGTGTTACCAGCTAGGGCCATCTGGCCCAAGCAGGGAGGATTTTAGCCTTTTTCTATACAGTAGGTTTAGGCCAGTTGCTCTCATTCGTCCTGCTCTACCTCACTAGGTGTCGTGAGCCCCGTGCCTCCTGGGTGGTGAGCCGTTCCACTTGGTAGGTGAAGAGCAGTCAGGAATGAAAAGGAGGGGGAGAGAAGGCGTCAAGGGAGGTCCTCTCCGAAGGAGGGAGTAGTGGCCTCAGATGACTTGTCTTTCAGAGGGTTACCTCACTGCTCTTGCCTGCCCTGGGTTTCTGGCTTTCGACCACCCCTGTGGTCCAGCTATGGTCCCTTTTCTCCAGCGGCTGCAATGCTCCAGCTGTAGCCAGCTCAGTCCTTCCTCATCAGCCAGCTCCTCTCCTTCTTTTATTACCCCCTTGGCCCCTTGCTCCACCCCTGCTCTGGCCCCACCCCCTATAAAGGGTTAGACGCCATGGTCTGAGGCTCTGCCCCTCCTCCTGGCTCCGGGATCGGGTCTCGCTGTGCCGCTTGTCTCAAGGCCCCTCTGGCTTCTGCCACTGCTGTCCCCGTTGTCTCCTGATCCTGCCCAGCTGGTCTCCATGCTGTGTCCTGCGGCTCATTGCCGCAGCTCGTGCCACTCCTTTGGGACCGCCTCCTGGGCCCCGCTGTGTTCCTGGGGTGCAGCTGCACCCACTCTCCGTTTGCTTGCTGCCTCTTCATGCCAGTGGCTGTCCTCTCTGCCTGGTGGGGTAAGTTGTGCCTTGGAGGGGGTTCATGGGTGGCCATTCCCCCATTGCCTCCTGCCTGGCCCTGAAGCTTTATTTATTCTGCCTTTTCCCCAGTGGGGGCCAAAGCAGCCCACATTGTTTTCTGCTTCTCTATTTATAATAAACCTGTGAGGTAGGTTGTAGTGAATGTGTGTGACTGCCCAAGCTTCCATGGCAGTTCTTGTTCACATGCACTGTTCTGCTTTGGACTAGGAGACGTAGAAATGGGTACTAACAAGCAGCTCTCCTTTAGCCGTTGTTCTTGCTGTTAAGAGTTGATACTTTTTCTCTTTATTGGAGGTAGTTGTTGTGAGGGCAGAACAGACAATAGACAGTACTGTACTTAAATCAGGGACTGTTTTTATCTCTTTTTAAAACCTATCTGGAGAACCCAGAGAGAAACTTAAAATATGCAAAGATACAACAAAGACACTATTTCAAGCTTTGCTTTAGGCCTGGTTCACTCCTAAGTACTCAAGAGGAAACAGTACCTAGTTGTCCAGTGTGTGAAAATAAGAAGCAAAAGGTGGGTGTGGCTGGATGACCACACTTCTGGTAACATGGGGTGTGGCCTAATATGCTAATGAGTTAATGCTGTTGGTTGTGGCCTAATATGCTAATGCGTTCCTGCTGGGCTTTTTCTACAAAAAGAGCCCTGGCACCTGGTATTTTTGGCCACTGTATGACAGAGTGTTGGACTGGATGGGCCATTGGCCTCATCCAGCATTGGCTTCTCTTATGTTCTTATATTCTTATGCTTTGGGTCCCCATTGGAAAGGAGGGTGGGATATAAATGGAGTAAATAAAACACATTTTTAAAAATACACACTGGGGCCTCTAAGGAGCAATTTGAATGCTCCCATACAAAAGACAGCATCTGGCAGGGGTAAATTAATGATGTTGTTGTTCAGTTGCACAGTCGAGTCCGACTCTTCGCGACCCCATGGACCAGCTCCTGCCAGGCCCTCCTGTCTTCCGCCGTCCTTTGAAGTTTGCTCAGTTTCATGTTCGTTGCATCGATGACACTGTCTAACCATCTCATCTTTTGCCGTCCCCGTCTTCTTTGACCTTCAATCTTTCCCAGCATCAGGGTCTTCTCCAGGGAGTGCTCCCTTCTCATTTGGTGGCCAAACTACTGGGAATACCATTGCTTTGACCATGCGGACTTTTGTTGGCAGGGTGATGTCTCTACTTTTTATCATGCTGTTTAGGTTCGCCATCGCTTTCCTCCCAAGGAGCAGGTGTCTTTTAATTTCATGGCTACTGTCACAGTCTGCGGTGATCTGGGATACCAGGAATGTGAAGTCTGTCACTACTTCCACGACTTCCCCTTCTATTTGCCAAGGAGTGATGGGGTGGGATGCCATGATCTTAGTTTTTTTGATGTTGAGCTTCAAGCCCACTTTTGTGCTCTCCTCTTTTACCCTGAGCAGGAGGCTCTTTAGGTCCTCTTCACTTTCTGCCATTAGAGTGGTATCGTCTGCATATCTGAGGTTGTTGATCTTTTACCCAGCAATCTTAATTCCCGCTTGTGATGGTAACAGCTATCTGCTCTAGAGGGGCAAGTTCTGAGTGGAACCTAGCCTGGAATTTGTGCAAGAGATTCTGCATACCTTACCCATAGCTGTAGACTTAGGTGTCTCCTGACAAAAGTCTCTCTTTGTGAGTGCCAGCAACAGAGTGTTCCACCAGTTTGAGTGAAGTGAAGCTATTTGTTTTCTGTTACAAAAGGTTGCAGAGGTGAAGCTTGATAACCCTCAGATAATTAAACATTTGCAAGATTAAGGACATAAATTCTGTAGCAAATCACAGTGTTCAGTTCAGCTTGTAGCAGTTTAGCCAGCTTCCGCTAAGGATGAGTGAATATTCCTTATTTCATTTCTCATTACATTTATTTATGGTTTGTGTCAACTGTTTTGGTTCTCTGTTTTGCACTGTTGGTTTTTGTAGATTTGTTTACATTGTGTGTGCGCGTTGTAAGGGTCGAAATAACACAACTGAGAAATTCGGTATCATCCATAGGTTGAGTTCACTGAAATACATTGCAAATGCAAAGCTTCGGTTTAGGCCTCAGGTTTAACAGTGGCCACTGAGATCTTTATCCACCCTTTCCCAGTTTTCAGTTGAATTTAAAATGACGCGGGCATACTTATACGTACATTGCATTACTTATCCCTGACAGCTTAACTAGAAAAATCTGTTTTGATTTTTGTTTCTCCCTTGTGCAAATTGGCCATTTTGCTCATTTATGCTCCTTTTTGTTTCCTCGTGCTGAATTTGTGCCATAGAATAGTCGTACTTTTGAATATTGTTTATGCATCAGTTGGTGCATAGTGTCTAAGAAGCGTGTAAAAGGAGTATAATATAGAAATAGCATATACATTGCATTTAAATGTTGTAAAAGAAACATATGAATTGGGAATATCCCCCATGGGCATAAGAAAACTGTTCTCAACAACAACATATAAAAACGAAGGAACTGAAAAGTTTTATATGCACACTTCCCTAAAATTGTTACCTATTTGTAGATATAAGTCTTTGAATGGATTTAAAAACAATTTCAAGGGTTAGTTAAGGCTTCATTTTCAAACAGCTGTTGTTTGAGATTCCCAGGTTATATTGAATTACTTTAAGAGATTAAATTACCTTGAACCATGAGGAAAGACAGGGCATAAATGTTTTAATAAATAAACACACCTCGCCTTTTGTCACAAGAGCTTTCGCTCTGAGGTGTGGATCCCTTGTGGCTCTGTCATTTGGCTGAATTTTCAAAGCCCAATTCATTTAAGGGAATGGAAAGTAGCTTACTGGTTCAGACCAGTGTCCATCTAGTCCTGCATTATACAATGGCTACCAGTTGCCTTAGAGGCAATGTTCCCTCTAAGCTGTGGAGTCTTGTGAGCAAGAATCCTACTTTGTGAGCTATGGGCATTAAAGTTGTGAGCGAGCCATTAGGTTGCTACATAAATTAGTTTGCTTTGAGGCCATCCTTTCTGAGCTAAGGCAAAAATCTGTGAGCTGGAGGCTAAAAAACTGTGAGCTAGCTCACACCAACTCAGCTTAGAGGGAACACTGCTTAGAGGCATCAGTAATCAAACCCAAGGCCTTCACATGAGGTTGTATTCAGAGGTGTACTACCTCAGGATGTGGAGGTTTCCTTTAGTTATCAGTGTGGTGTAGTGGTTAAGAGCATGGTAAAGTGGTCAAGACTTCAATCTGGAGAGCTGGGTTTTATTCCCTACTCCATATGAAGTTTGCTGGGTGACCTTGGGCCATTCACAGTTCTCTCAGAACTCTCTCAGCCTATTGTGAGGTGAGGAAGGGAAGGTGATTGCAAGCTGCTTTGAGACTCCTTAAGGTAGAGGAAAACAGGTATAAAACCCAACTCTTCTTCTTCAACATCATGGCTAGTAGCAGCTGTTAGACCTATCCTCCATAGATCTGTCTAATCCCATTTTAGAGCCATCTGTGATAGTGGTCATCACTAGCCCTGCTCATATGTTCAAGTGAACACACATCTTGCATGTATATACATACATCTTTTTGTAACAAAGAGCCAATGTGCATTCACACGGGGACCTATACCTGGGTAAATCACACATTCAGCTGTAAGTGCATTGAATGTAACATGAGAGTTACTCAAATACACGTACAAAGACAAATCAATCATAGACTGTGCACTGATTGTACATGTGCCCACTAAAATTTATGAACAGGGTTAGAGAGGTTAGAGAGGTCACTGGCAGACTTGCAATTTGGTTACTCATGTTTCCTTTTTTCTATCATGAATCTATTGCTCATTACTTTCATTTGGTACTTCTGAGTTCTAGTATTGTGGGACAGTTGAAAGCATAAGGAAGAAGGTGGTAGGTGGTTCTCTTCTTGAGAACCTGGAGAGTGCTGCCAATCATGGACAATACTGACCTTGGTTGTCCAAGGGAGCAATCCTATTCAGGTCTACTCTGGTCTCTTTTACACAATAGGGTTTAGTCCCAGGGGAGTGTTCTTAGTATTGTGCAGCCCAAGAGTCTGACTCAGTTAAAAGTTCCCCATGTGTGTATGTGGCCAATTCCTGGTAATTGTTAAAAGCTCTAATAGCACAAACAAACCAAGAGAAAAAAGAGGAAAACTGACTCTATTCACCAAAACATAACAAATTATTAACAGAAATGAAAGAGAAGACATTGGCTAACCCTTATTTGTAAGCCATTTTGGGGGGTGCACATCTTACAATGAGTCCCTGATCCTGAACTGAACTTTTATTTCAAATTAACACCCAGAACTGTACTGCCTAGGCCTCCAGTAGACCAGCCGTGCAGCAGACACCCGCTGTGCATTTTAATTTGCAAAACGTTTGGCACCTCAGCTGTATGTACGTTGATCGGCAATGGCTGCAGCTGGATTTGTGAAAAGTCCCGAGTCCCGACCATGATGCTAAACAGATCAGCGTTGCTTTCCCTCCTTGCTAATGCCATGTACAAACAGAGAGCAAATTAGATGCCTCTGTTACGAAACATTTCAGCTCAATCAGCCCAACTCAGGGCAGCTTCACCTGCCAGTAATTTACTGCCATGAACAGAATACCATAAAGACACTGGGTTCATTTATTTATTTATTTATTTATTTATTTAATTGCCAGATCTCAGTTTCCCATACTCTCTTGACTTTGTCCAAGGAGATCAAAACAGCATTTTTTTTGTTTCAGAACCACCTTGTGAAAAGCATAGGCTACAAAAGGGCTTTTTTTCTTTTTGGAAAAAAGAGGTGCAAGAACTCTCAAGAGGGGAAGGAAGTTTTCAATCTGTATACTGAAAACTCATGAACTTCTAAAGATTTTAAAAAGAATTTTGCCGAAGAGGTGCCGGAACTCTGTTCCGGAGCGATTCCCCTGGGCTGCAATCCAAAGAAAATGTTCACACATACATGAAGCTGCCTTATATTGAATCAGACCATCTATCCATCAAGGTTAGTATTGCCTACTCAGACTGGCAGTGACGCGCTAGGGTTTCAGGCAGAGGCCTTTTATGTCAACTGCTGCCTGGTCTTTTTAAAGGGGGATGCTGGGGATTGAATCTGGGACCTTCTGCATGCAAAGCGGAGGCCCTGCCACTGAGCCACACCCCCTGAATACAATAAAACTAAAATCGAATTTACTTCTGAGTAGACCTGCTCAGGATTGCTCTATCAGGTTCAGGGATAGAGGCTTTGCAGCTGATCAGAGGTATGGAGCCAGGTATCCCGTGGTTATACAGCCACTGTAGCACACTGTGTAATCTTTGAACAAAGAAGGGAAACATGCTTAACCCTGAGAACTAGGATCAAGAACCTGAACAAGTACGTCAAACTGAGCAGAGGGCCAACAATTAAAACTTTATTTATAAATAATTTGTAAAAATGCATGTATTTATTTGTAAAGGATTAAAAAACATATAAGGACTCAATCACACCTCATGAAAAAATTCCAAAATCATATATACACAAGGGCCCATGGACTTGACCTGATGCATTTCGGCCTGCTCTTTGCTAAAGGGGCAATCTTGTTGAGGACACTTTGGCTTGGATTGAACAGCTATTGAAAGGCACCTTCTGGACCAGAAGTTAATATCAGTGAAAAGTGATTTGGCATATGACTGGATCTTGGGAGGCCTCATTTATACTTTCATTCTATGCCTAGTAATTCCACTCTGGAACAATTCCTTTCTGATCAATTTTGTATCTATAGCTGTGGAATTGTATTGTATTATGTATTGTGGTATTAGCCAATTTGTTCCTCATTGTGTTTGACCTCTGAAGAAGGCCCTAACAGGCTGAAACACGTCAGGTCAGGTCCATTGGCCTTTGTGTATATATGATTTTGGAATCTTTACATGAGGTGTGATTGGACCCTTCATTTTTTTTTTAATCCTTTACAAATAAATACATATATTTTTACATGTTATTTATACATTAAGTTTTAATTGTGGCACGCTGTGTAATGCCTGAAGCAGAAATAAGTCCTATGCTATTCTGTGGGACTTGCTCCCAGGGAAGTGTCCTTAGGACTGCAATGTTAAGGCTTTTTATAGCTCATCCCATTCATTCAACAGCCCTTAGCCCTGCTCCCATAAGGAGACCTGATTCAAATGCCCATTTTCTACAAAACTAAAATCAGCATGAGTCCAGTGTTTTTCTCACACAGCAAATAGCTCTTTTGACTCTGTCAATATAGTTCCATAACCTGCAAAATCCTTGAGAAGAGAGTGAATGGGATGTGGCAAACCCAGTGCTCTGGATGCAGATCAAAGCTTTTCAGAACACAAACATTAATTCAACATGAGCTTAGTATGCCGCTAAAGATGCAAAAGTATGCATGGGGGAGGGATCCATAAAAAATGGGGATTTCCTCTGGACTACTTAATCTGTAGAGAATGAATAGTGCTCAGACTATAAACAAACCAAGGGGAGGGGGCAGACCCCTAACTGCATCAATATATAATAAAAAGCTCACAAACACAAGTTCATAATGTATAAAATGTTTGTATTAAATGCTGTCCATTAAACATGGCAGAGTATTAGTATGTTGAAACACCATCAATAATACATTTCCTAAACTGTACAACAGTCTCTTTTAATCTAGAGATCTTGCAGCTAATAGTATTGAACTCCTGAATAAATCATTTCCAAAATATCAAGGCTGCAAACAGCAGCACTGAAATGGATATGTTTGTGTTGGGAGAAACCTCTTCTTTCACTCTGGGTGTGAAACTGACAATGAGTTTCAAACCTAATTGTTCAATCTAAGTTCTGTATAGAAGAGACTTCTTGGGGGTTGCTGCAGACATCGACTTTCCTGGGCTGACATATGGACAAACAAACCTAATGCACAGGCAAGTGGAAGACAGCTTTTGGCAGGGGTAAAAAAGACTTGGGGAAGGTCCTACAGATGGTGGCGACAGAAGAACTTCAGCCATTCCTAGATGAAGCCGAGTATCTAGAATATTTTGAGTCAGTGTTTGGGACGGAGTATAGCACAGAAACCACATTTGTCACTTTGCTAGATAATCTACACTTAGGATTGCTAGTTATAGCTAGCAACCCAACAAGGCCATTTTGGGGGCAGACAATTTCTTCAGGGTTGTGCTGGTGCACAACATCACTTCTGGTCAAAACCATAAGTGACATAATTACCTTGGGGCAATGGCCCAAAAAACACTGTAGTTCAACCATCAAGCCTGGGATGAATCCTACAACATTGTACTGACACAATGACATCACCTCCAAGTTTGCACTGAAAGTGATGTCATGTGTTGTTGTGATGCCAAAGAAACCCCAACCTCCAGTCTGCCAAGCAGGTATGGAGAATGGGGGGTCCTGGCCAGGAGGCCTCCATATCTATGCCGGTTAATGAATGAGGCATTATATCCCTGCTGGACCTACCAGATTGTCCGATTCCCTATGCATTCAAAATAAATCCACGTTTGAAGAACAAAGATAGTTTATTATAAAGCGATGGTTAGATCAGGAACACAATAATTGTTAGGAATGACTACAAGCCTCATAGGGAAACATAATAAAGGAACTTGAACCAGGTTAGAACCAATGAGCCCAATTCCCGCTGGTGGGAATGCAGATAAAACTAGCGCCCAATTCCTTGGGAACACAACGGTTATACAACATAAACACAGGTTCGGTTCTCAGGCGTGAAATACATAATAAGCGAAGCAACGCCACAACTCCATCCCACCTCCAGCTGGTTGACCTTGAGCAGTTCCGCAGTGTAGCAAGCAAAAGACAGTAAACACCTACACAGGAAAATACATGAGGGGGATGGGCAGGGCACAATGTAATACAGAGAAATGAATACACCATCTTATGGCAGCTTGCTGACACAGATCTCTCAGCAGCCTTCAGTATAATCAGCCATGCTATACTTCTGTCCTTCACTGGCTCCTTTCCTTCTTAGAAGGTAGGTACCAGAAGGTGGTGGTTAGGGGCTAGTACTCAGTCCATTGGCTATTAACATATGGGGGCCCACAGGAGTTGATTGTGTGCCTGATACTCTACATGAACCTGCTGGGAGAGATCGTTTAGATATTTGGAGTTATCATCAGAGTAGATGATATCTCTCTTTTCAATCAGCATCTAGGCAGGTAGTAGAAGGGCTAAATCAATGTCTGGATTTGGTGAGCAATGGGCTGGTTTTGAGCTTTAAGACCCTAACCAGCTTGAGTGTGAGCCCTGAGTACATCTTGCCTGTCCAGTCTAGCATCCACATGAGAGTCCAGCTAGACTTTACCAAAGTTGGATCGGTAGGAAATGAAGGAGACCCTTTTCTGCTGCTGCCCACCAACTATGGAATGTCTTCTCCTAGAAGTGTGACCTTATTCCTTTGTGTTCTAGAGGGCTTTCATTCTAGACTCATGTGGTGGTCTGTATTAGATGTTGGCACTGATGGGGAGAACTTGTCCTCTGTTTATTTGTTTGTTTGTTTGTTAGATTTATTTATATCCCACCTTTCCCTCAGTGGGGACCCAAAGCAGCTTACATTGTTCTCCTCCTAGGTTAGGCTGAGAGTGTGTGACTGGCCTAAGGTCACCCAGCAAGCTTCCATGGCAGAGGGGGTATTCAAACCTGGGTTTCCCAGATCCTAGTCTGACACTTTAACCACTACACCACACTGGCTCTCTGTTTTTTTTATTGTATTTTTTGTAAAGGTTTCTGATTTGATGTTCTCAGGTTTTGTACTGGGAATCACCTCGGGCACCAGATACTGTTGAAAAGTGGCCTAAACATCTACTAAATAAATACATTTTCTTTAAAAAATAAATAAATCCCTGGAGGGATATTTTTTATTTTGCAAATACTACAAAAACTACAAAGAAATATTAGGGAAGGGACTACAACTAAGGATAAAGGAAAGCAAACCACACTAAACTAAAACCCCAAGAGGAGGAGATCTTTTCACTGTTAGTAAAAATGTTAGTACTATAAGTGTTCATATCACAATATACTTGTAGAGTTCTTGCTTATAACAATTCACTATTTATATGTTATTTTATTAGTTGTTATGAGAGAAATCTCTGATCATCTTCTTCTTTTTTATTTTTTTACATTTTAATATTTCTTTTCTCAATATTGTTAATTCTTACTCCAATATATTTTTAATCATCAGGTAACTTTAACTTTTACTCAATCATAGATTATTCTATTTCTAATATTCTTCAAAACACAGTAAATTATTTGTAACATCCCAGTTAGTTTCCAAATACTCTTCTTGTTCTTCGCTTCAAAAGGCCATTTTCCAAGTCCTTCTGCCTTTACTTCAGCTTTTTGTCTCTAAAATTGTATACCACGCTGGCGGGTCCTGCACCCTTTTCTACCGCAGAGTCCTCTTCCGTTCCAGAGGTAGCACAGTCACTAGACTTCATTTCTTCCTCTTTGGACTCTTTTTTTTTAAAACAAAATTTTATTGATTTTAATATCAGAATACAGTATTGTTTGAATTTTTACAGCAAAAAAATAAATAAAAAATAAAACACTGGTTACAGAGTGAGTATCATTACACTTTTAAAGAATTATGTCAGGTTCATAATGCTCAGCTATAAAGCATTAGCTTGTATTTCGCTTCAAAAATGTTTTCCCAGTCGAATTTGTTTATGTCAATTTTGTCTAAAATAGGGTACCATATGCTCAGTATGTTATAAAATTCACGTTCAGTTGGTTGCGTTGTATCATGAATGGAAAAGTTTTCTAACATGTAAATGTCCCACGTTTTATGTATCCATTGGTTCACCGTTGGTGGATTTTGTTGTTTCCAGTTTTGTGCTATTACTATTTTAGCTGTTGTGAGAAGGATGTTGATCAGTTCTATTCTAATTACAGGTGGACGATCGTTGAGCCAGCGATGTAGCAGGATCACTTCAGGATTTAAAGGTAAGGTATAAGACGTCAAACTTTCAATCTGTAGTACAATGTTTCCAATAATCTTGGATTTTCTTACACTCCCACCAGTTATGGAAATAGGAGGCTTTTTCGCCACAGTTTTTCCAGCAGTATGGAGAAATATTGGGGTTTATGTGCGTTAGTCTTGTGGGTGTTAGATACCATCTAGTGGTTCATTGTCGGTTAGTTTCTCTGACCGCGCTCGGTTTTACACCATTCTACTAGATCTCCGGCGCTTGTCCCAGTCAGTCTAGCTTGTGCCCGAATGCCACTCAGCGACTGGACTGTCGGGACGGAGGGGAGCCTCAATTCTCCAGCATTACACCGTCGAAGAGGCTATCCCTCAAAAGCCCCCTGGCCTGGAGCCTATCACAAAGGCTCCGCGGGGGTGTCACTTGAGGTGGCACCCCTCCAGGCCACTGGTGTGCAATTCGCCCTTCCCCGTTGCGGGGAGAGCGTCCGCCATTGCTGTTCCGTAGACCAGAAGTCTAAATAAATAAATTTTCATCATTACCCTAGCAACTAAACTATTTCTGTTTCAAGGTATCTTAACGTGACAAATTTCACACTATTTCAAGTCTTGACAACATGCTCTCAATGCAAACCACCTGGAGCTGGGAATATCACCTATCATGGCTCTTTTTGTGCTGAGAAGACTTATGATCTTTTGCCTCTGCCTCCCAGGCACTGGCATTATGATATATTTGCTTTTAATGAGCAGGACTGGAGGTCAACAGGCAATGGTTTCTAACAGATTGCAAAGCGTCTAAACAACAGATGTCGTGTGTGCTTTCTGATCTCTTACCCACTGTAGCCTATGCTCCCTCCAGCAGAGCATCTGATCCAGTTCAGACTCTCAGGATCTAGATATCGAACTTGAAATCTTGCTTTAAACCATAATATCAGTAAACCGTGTCAAGCACTCTGGAAACGTTCTCCCAAAGTTTCACTTGTGATCTTTAACAGTGCCTGGAAGCCTTCCTTGTACCTAGCTTAAATGCATGCTCGCTAGTGGTGCTTATACAGTCATGAGGGAAAGGAATATGATCAGGAAAAAAAATGGGTTCTTTAGTATTACTTCATATGCTATAGCAATTAACCTTGGCACTGAAAACAGGTTTCATGGGACTGGCTGAAATGTGGTAAGTTTAAGTCATCTGGAAAAAAATGGCCGTGTGTACAAGACTTGTGTATTTAACACTTGGTGGGAGGCAGCTACCTACAAAGAGCTTCATCATCCCATCATTTTCATATCCTGCTTCCCTTCTCTGTATTTGCAGTCTTGCATGGGATTTGGTGCACCTATTTAGGAAAGCTTTCTGCTTAATTTTTGTCCTATAATTTTCCTGATTTTGTCTGATTAAGTAAGACCTTTAATGACATTTTCACATCTTTTTTTTAACATGTGTGGTAATTTAAGGTAACAACCCATTTGGTATACCAAATGCAACAGAGACAGAACTTACTACATCTAATTATGCAGTTTGCAAATGTGACAGCTCTGATGTTGCTGCCGTGCAATTCTCTGTGGTTAAATTAAAATTATAATGACAGTAATTACATTAATTAGACCTTTTTTCTCGTTTGTTACCAGCAAAGTTTTTGCATATTTACAAGAGTAACATCTACTTTGGTTTCTCCGGAAAAGGGCTACCGTAACTAAACAGTTGATTTATCATAGATCTTTAATGCACAATGTTATGCTCTGAGAGAGAGAGAGAAGACAGATGCCAAAAAGTAGGGATTAACATCCCTACAGTTGTGTTCATAAATTATTGAAATGCTCAGCCTGGAATCTGCAACGCTTAAGATATTTAACCAGACGTGTGGCGAGATATTGAAAGAAAGCCACAGGCAGTGTTGTACCTAAGACACAAAGTATTTATGAATTTACAGATCAAAGAACATGCCAAGTAGTGATGGGGCAGGTTTGGAATCGTGGGGATTTGGAAAATGAGACCCTTCCAAACTTGGGCCTGATTCATAATGGGGTTTGCCCTCATTGCCAGTGCTATCCAGGTATGCCCATAAGTCTTGCCCTAGAGGAGGGGTAACTGGCAGAAGCAGGCCCGTAGCCAGGATTTTACAGCTTGTGGGGCAATTTTTTTTCTGGTGGGGCTGAAGTTCTCAGTGCAGAAAGAAAAGCCATTTAGCCAATACAAAGCAATACCAGGATAGATCTCTAAATTGCAAGCTGCCAACCACTTTAGATGACAGTTCTCAGCTGCTGCAATTAATCACTTCTGCCAGCCTAAGCAACAATTCTGATAACAAGCTGACAGGTGGGGTGATGACTTCTATAGTCAAGAAAGCTAACACTCCGGCAGAAAAACTCTCTTAAAGGAGACCAGTTTCTTGACACAGAATTAGAAGGGATCCTAGAGGTCATTTACTCCAACCTCCTTGCTCAGTGCAGGAATTAGTCAACTACACCACCCCACTCTGCTTAAAGAAGTGCACACCTTTAGAGAATATTTAAAAACGATTGGAAAAAGCATTTACAGGAGAAATTCATGTGGGGCTGTGCCTTTAATAAATGGGGCGGAGCCCCCAAAAGCCCCACCGTAGCTATGGGCCTGGGCAGAAGGCAGTGCTCATGCATCAAATAGAAACCTTCTTAACAGACCTTATCGTCAACTAGAAATTGGATATAAAGAGAGCAAATTCAACCACTTTCTACTGAGCTAGGACACTGGACTATCAAGATCACTACTGTCTCATCTGACTGGCAGGAGCCTCTAAGCATTCAGTTAAAGGTCTTTCACATCACCTACTATCTGATTTCATTAACTAAAGATTCTGTGGATTGAACTTGGGACATTCTGCATGCAAAGCTGATGCTCTGCTGCTGAAATACACCTCTTCCTTAAATTATACTCGAAAGCTTGCTGAAGGAATGTAATTTACTACTGGGATAGGTGACGTTTGTAATTTCTTTGTCTCCTGAACAGAATCAGTTCAGTTCAAAGTTTGGATGGGGATCTGCCTGTTTCTAACTCTTGCTCTGATTCTTAGTTTTTGGTTCCTGGCTTTTGATTCCTGGATTTCACTCTGTGGCCCTGTCCATTTGCCATGCAAAGCAGGTCATATAAAGCGTATCTTCTTCATATAACATCATAGACAAGGAGGTCTGTAAAAGCCAGTTAATTCAGTGTTTGGTAGCTATCCTGTCCTTGAAGGACGTTGGATATGGTCTGAAGACATGTGATGCCACAACCTTGCTGGATCAAAGCAGACCTGGATCTGATCGGTGCTTGGATGGTAGACCTCCTAAGAACCCCTTGCATGCAAACGTTATAATATATTTATTTATTTATTTGTAGTATTTTTATCCCGCACTCCCCGTGAGCGGGCTCAGGGTGGCTTACAATGCTTGGCACCAGTACCAAGTACATATAAAACAGTTAAAACCAATTAAAACCATCAATCCAGTTACAATTAAAGAGCTCACAGTGTCATTAATCCAGAAGGCGTGCCGTACAGTATGGCATCCAAGTACCCAGCTCAGCGGTCTCCCAACATGCTAACCTAGTATGGCTCACTCTCAACTACGGCCAGCCCAACGTCACCGATGTTAATAGTGAGTGTTGTGGTGGTGGGCGGCTCCTAATTGAAGGCCTGGTGGAAGAGCTCTGTCTTGCAGGCCCTGTGGAATTGCAAAAGATCCCGCAGGGCCCTGATCTCCTCTGGGAGCTCATTCCACCAGTAAGGAGCCACCACAGAAAAGGCTCTGGCCCTGGTGACAGCGAGTCTGGCCTCCTTGGGGCCTGGGATAACTAGTCGATGTTGCAACCCCGATCGTAGTGCTCTCTGGGGTATATATGGGGAAAGGCAGTCCCTCAGGTATGTCGGACCCTGGCCATATAGGGCTTTAAAGGTAAGTACCAGCACCTTGAAGTGAATCCGGTATGCTATTGGCAGCCAGTGCAGAGCCTTCAGCACAGGTCAGATGTGCTCCCATCTAGGGACACACATCAACAGCCTGGCCGCGGCATTCTGCACTAGCTGCAGCTTCCGGATTTGGGACAAGGGCAGCCCCATGTAGAGAGTGTTGCAGTAGTCTAATCTTGACGTGACCATCACTTGGATCACTGTAGCCAGGTCGTTGCGCTCGAGGTAGGGGGCCAACTGCTGAACCAGCCGAAGATGGTAGAAGGCCAACTTAGCAGTGGCTGCAACCTGGGCCTCCATCTTTAAGGAGGGATCCAGGAGCACTCCCAAGCTACTAACCCCTGACGCTGGCACTAATGGTGCCCTATCAAAGGTCGGGAGCGGGAGCCCCAACCCTGAACCACCCCGACTCAGGCACAGGACCTCCGTCTTCGCTGGATTTAGCTTCAGCCGACTCAGCCTGAGCCAACCAGCCACGGCATGCAATGCCCAGTCCATATCTTCCAGTCTGGAGCCCGACCGGCCACCCAACATCAGATAGAGCTGTGTGTCATCAGCTGATGACACCCCAGCCCATGCCTCTGGGCTATCTGGTCAAGGGGGTGCATATAGATGTTAAAGAGCATCGGGGACAGCACTGCCCCCTGAGGCACTCCGCACTCAAGCGTGTGTCTTCGGGACTGCTGTTCCCCTAGTGCCACCCTTTGTCCCCGACCTCGGAGAAAGGAAGCAAGCCATTGCAAGGCAAGCCCCTGTATCCCCACATCGGCAAGGTGGCGGGTCAGCAGCTGGTGGTCGACCGTGTCAAACGTGGCCGACAGATCTAACAACAGCAGCACTGCCATACCACCTTGATCCAGATGTCTCCAGAGGTCATCAGTAAGGGTGACCAGAGCTGTCTCCGTCCCGTATCCTGGGTGGATGCCTGACTGGAAAGGATCTAATATGGAAGTGACATCCAGAAAGCTCTGCAGCTGTATCGCCACTGTCCTCTCAATTAATTTGCCCAAATAGGGTAAATTGGAAACCGGCCAGTAGTTAGCCAAATCGGCCGGATCCAAGGATGGTTTTTTCAAGAGAGGGTGGACCATCACATCCTTGAGTGCCCCCGGGAACTGTCCCTCCCTGAGGAACTTGTTGATAATCTCCCTTAGGGCACCTTGAAACCCCTCATGGCCAGCTTTAATCAGCCAGGAGGGGCACGGATCAAGATTGCATGTGGTTGGGCGTACAGTCATGAGCAATCTGTCGACTTCCTCCAGACCGAGTGGGCCAAAAGAATCCAAAGCCGGAAACGAAGGCGTGCAAGGGGCCTCAAGTTCACTCACTGCATCCATTGTGGTGGGGAGGTCGTGGTGGAGTGCCAAGACTTTATCCGCAAAATAGCTTGCAAATGCCTCACAGCCTATATTCAATTCCCTAACATTTGGTCTGCCCCGTGGCAGAACTATAATGGCCCGAATTGTTCTAAATAATTGTGCTGGATGTGATCTAGTGGACGCAATCGTAGCCGCATAGAACACCTTCTTTGTGGCCTTGATTGCCATCTCATAGGATCTCATAAATATCCTGTAAGATGCTCTTGTTGCTTCATCGCGAGCACGGCGCCACCGTCTCTCTAACCGTCTGAGCTCTCACTTCATAAGCCGCAACTCCTGGGTAAACCAGAGAGCGAGCCTAGAGCGAGGGCGCAGAGGGCACCAGGGAGCGATCTTGTTGATGGCTGCAGACAGTCGGCTCTGCCAGTCCTCTACAAACTCATCCAATGAGCCGCCAGGGGGCATCAGATCCCGTAGAGCCATTTGAAGCCACTCAGGGTCCATTTGGCTCCGTGGATGAGCTAAAATACACTTGCCGCCTAAACAGGGTTGGGGTGGAACATTCAGGTGGGCCCTCAGAGCATGGTGGTCCAACCATGGAACTGCCGAAGCAGTAATCCGGTCCACTGTTACCCCAGCCGTGAAGATCAAATCGAGCGTGTGCCCAGCCCGGTGAGTGGGGGTCATTACAAGTTGGGAGAGTCCCAGCGCCGCCATGGATGACACTAAGTCCGCTGCCTGAATGGAAGCCACGTCATCGGCATGGACGTTGAAATCACCCAATACTATTAGCCCAGGGTGTTCCAACGCCCAGCCTGATACGGTCTCCATCAGGGATAGCAGGCTATTGGTCTGTGCATTAGGCGGTTGGTACACCAGCCAAATTGTCACACTCTCCTCGGCCTCCCACACCAGGCCGACACACTCAAGGCCCATGATCTCCAGCAACGGGAGCGCCCTGAAGGAGTAAGGGCAAGGGTCCACCCGTGCTGAACAAGTCAGTGAAGTTCAGTGTTGGTACGTGTAAGGTGATGCACACTGGGACAAAAAAAAAAAATCCCAACTTTAGGTATATGCTAATGGGGTCTGAACTTGCTGAGACTGAGAGAGAAAAAGATCTTGGGGTTGTAGTGGATTGCTCAATGAAAGCATCAACCCAGAGTAATGCAGCAGTAAAAAAAAGAGGCAAACTCTGTGTCTGGGATTATTAGGAAAAGGATTGAGAATAAAATGGCCAATATTGTAATGCCCCTGTATAGATCTATGGCGCAGCCTCATTTGGAAGATTGTGTGCAGTTTTGGTCACCATATCTCCAAGAGGACATTGCAAATCTGAAAAAAGTACAGAGGGCAATGAAAATAATTAGGGGATTGGAGCACCTTCCCTATGAGGAAAGGCTGAAGAGTCTGGGAGTTTCCAGTTTAGAAAAGACATGATTAAGGGGGGACATGATAGAGGTTTATAAAATTATGCATGGGGTGGAGAGAGTTGAGTTTTCTCCCTCTCCCAAAATACCAAACCTCAAGGGCGGCCAGTGAAGCTGATGGGCAGCAGGTTCAGAATGGACAAAATGAAATACTTCACACAGAGAGTGATTAAGAAGAGAAGAAGAAGAAGAGATTGGATTTATACCCCGCCCTTCACTACCCAAAGGTGTCTCAGAGCGGCTTACAAACTCCCTTTCCCTTCCCCTCCCCACAACAGACACCCTGTGAGGTGGGTGGGGCTGAGAGAACTCTTGACAGAAACTGCTCTTTTTCAATCTGTGCCAGAGCTTGTGACTGACCCAAGGTCACATCAGCAGGTGCAAGTGGAGGAGTGGGGAACCAAACCTGGTTCTCCCAGATTAGAGTCCGCACACTTAACCACTACACCAAACTGGCTCTCTGATTAAAATGTGTGGTTCACTGCCCAAGGACGTAGTGATGGCCACAGGAATAAACAGCTTTAAAAAGGGGATTAGATAGATTCATGGAGGATAAGTCTGTCAATGGCTACTAGCCATGGTGACTGAGGGGAACCTCCACATTCAGAGGCACTAATCCTTTGAATCCCAGAGCTTCCCCACAAACGTTTCTGGCACACACCCGCCATACAATTATCACTCTTACATCATTAAGTCACCTTGAGGTAGTGTATCATCTTTCTTCCAAAGGTATTTGAGACCATCAGTCTTTTCATATGGAGGTTTTCCTGTTGGGTGAAGGTCATGTTATGGTGCTAATCAGAGCCTATCACAGGGAGGGGGCCAAGGGGGTCATTTGGCCCAGAGCCTCACATTAATGGAGAGCCTCATATTTAGATTTTTTGACATTATCTCAAAATGAAATAGTACATATAGTCACAGGGATACACTGACAGGATTAAAAGAAGACATTCATCGTGCAGCTTTGTACTTCTGTTCCATTACCGACTTGTGTGCCTGTAATGCACACACACTATAGGGTTGCCAATTTTCAGGGGATACCCCATGATCTCCCGCTATTACAATTGATCCCCAGACAACCAAGATCAGTTTCCCTGGAGAAAATGGCTGCTTTGGACAGCGGACTCAATGGCATTATACCCTACTGAGGTACTTCCCCTTCCCAAACCCTGCCCTCCCCAGCCTCTACCCTCCAACATCTCCTCGTATTTTGCAACCAAGACCTGGCAACCCTAGCACACTAGGAATTAATATCCTCCTCTGTCATCGTCGGTGGAGGGGGCCTCAAAAAATGGAAGTGGCCCAGCCTCTCAACCTATTGACGCCCTAACGCTAAGTCAATATTTCATACAAAAACAGGGCCCAACCTTTGTATTACCTGCCTATTCACTGGTTTCTAGAATCTTTATTTGGAAATTTGGGAACTCTCCAAAACAATCAACACCAAAGCTTGATTCCAAATGCCCAGAAGGACCACTCTATCCATCTGCAATTAGGCCAGCAGCACTGTAACAATGTGTCTTTAGCATATGAAGTGAGATTATCAGTAGGGTGCAGGGCCCAGGCAATTTAGCTCAGATTCATACTTGTCAATTGAAACTAGAGATGAAATGCAACTTCGGGAAGGCGCTGGGACCGTCTTTTCCCCAAACACTCATCAAAACAGCTAATCAGCAAAAGAAACGTGTTATGTCGAATGTTTAGAGATTCAAGTTTATTGAAATTAAAAAAGAAGAATTTAATAGGTATTTGTCATCTTCTTTCACAAAAGATGAATCGTCCCCTGAAGGATATTTTTGCCTAATTTTAATCCTTTAAGAAAACTATTTATATATTCATATAATTTTGCCTGTAAACTCCCCCCCCCCAACATCTCCCTCCACCCCATCTTGATTTAGGAGAAATTGAGATTTTAAAAAACTAAATGGCATCTGCTGAAATGGCATCTGGAGGTAAAATTGAGTTCCAGACAAGCTGTTCTGATTAGTTCCCTTCTAGTTTGTAATTAAACTGAACTGATATGGTCATCAATCACAGCAGATTCAGCAACGTTTTTGTATGGACTGTATCGAATCTATGACGAGCCTGGGTATCCTTCTGAAGGAGCATTTAGTGTGAACACATCATTGCATGGCACCACTAAAGCCAAACATCTTAGAAGTCAAAACAAAGTTTGAGTCCGGTGGCACCTTTACGACCAACCAAGTTTTATTCAAGGTATAAGCTTTTGTGTGCACGCACACTTCTTCAGATACAACACGGCTTCAGACCAACAAGGCTACCCACCTAATTCTGTCTTAGAAGTCGCACATTGTTTAGTTCAATAGTCAAATAATGGCTGCGGTCACACACACTAAATAATCCACTTTCAGTCCACTTTCAGTGCACTTCCCAATTGGATTTTTACTGTGTGAACAGACAAGATTCAGTTGGAAAGTGGATTGAAAGTGGATTATTCAGTGTGTGTGACCGCAGTGAATGACTGGAGGAGGGGCCACATCAGATGCCAGTTTTTCTGTCAAGTCATACCTCTTTATCTTTCTAATGACTCAGTCCTGCCATTTGAAATCTCAACAGGCCAAAACCTCAAAGTAATGTAACAGCCCAAACTGATGGGATCATGAATCTACTGCATAAGCGGATTGCTTCAAAGCCTGGCTTAATTACACCACAGCATTGGGCAGCTGTTGACTGTCTGCTTTACCATAAAAGAGTAGAAAACAGTAAAGTCTACCATTCTTTTCTATTACTGGCCCCGTATTTTGTTGAGCTGCATTCTGTGCCTCAGTTTTAGCTAGCAGAACTTCTAAATTTAATTTCAGAATTACAGTATGTGCAGTTTGCAGCAACTTTCAATTCAGTTCATTTGCCGCTCCCCCTGCACTACATTGCTAGAAAACATATGCCAAACACACAATTGCCCTTTTGTGCATTGTTAAGATTTTCAAAGAAAAAAGAAAAAGGAAATCCCTGATCTTGGTGTGATTGCACGTAATGGCATCAAAACCCCTTTGTCTGTTTTAGTGATGCAAACTCCAGTGCATTAATAAACACTACACAGAAAGTATCTGCTTAAAATCACATGTCTTATTGGGGGAGGGGGTTGGGAATGTTTTACAAAGTACATAAGTACAAAGCACAAAGCACATGTGAAATTTTAAGATTAATGCATGATACTCAAGATCACTCCTTTTCGTGTAAAGAGAAACTGTTCCAGTCATTTGAGACCATTACACTTCTGTATTTATAGTGCTACCTATTTTCAGTTATTCTGCTTTTGTTTAATTGTTTTCACTAATTAATTATTATGACTGTTTTTAATTATTGTAAAATTGTTGTTGTGATCTGCCCTAAGCCCACATGGGGAGGGTGGAATATAAGAAATAAATAAATGTGGTACAGAGAACCACTCCCAGCATCAAAAGTTATAAGGTATTTATTTAAAAGAAAATGTTTACAAGCATACTTTTAGCACAGCACCAGATTGAGCAAGGAATGCAAAAGAACTTGGTCAAAATGCAAATCCTCTGTCCCTTTCTCTACACATGCCATATCAGCTGTTAAAATATAGGTCAAGTTCTTCAGCTTAGATGTTCTTGTTCTCTACAGAGTTACCATTACCGTAAAGCTTGCTCCCACTCTCCCAGGCAAGCACATGGTCAATGCCTGCTTGGAGAGAAGTCTGTGTGCACTCCTGGTCACAGCATCCAAGAAAAAGAGACCACTTTCCTCTTGCTAAGAGATTTTATCATCTCTGGTACTCCACCCAAATGATCCTGGTCTGCCCAGGTTAAGGAAGTTTTTCCTGTCATCTCCAAAAAATTCCTTCCTCAAGCCACTCTAGAATTTAGGCATTTGGAATCTGTTTATTTTGTTTTCTTTAATTTGCTATCAAGTCACAGCTGATTTATGGTGATCCCATGTGGTTTTCAAGAAAGAAATGTTCAGAAGCCATTGCCTGGCTGTGCATCATGATCCTGGACTTCCATGGCGGCCTGCAATCCAAATACTAACTAGGGCTGACCCTGCTTAGCTTCTGAGATCTGATGAGGCTAGCCTGGGCTATCCAGGTCAGGGCAATCTGTTTCTAATCAACTCCATTTGATCAATGAGAAGTTCAAAGAGAGGAAGGGCAGAAACTGAGGTTCTGCAGACCTTCATAATTTCACTCTGCAGATGCTCAGAACAGGCAGTGTCTTCCCAAACCTTCCTGTCCTCCTGCTAGAACACCACCCTGTGATGTGTAACACAATAAACAACTGCAAGGGCTCAAGTTAAAAAGGGTGCATTGATTTTTCATCAAAGAGAAACCAAAGATAATTGAAAGAGAAATCTCTCTCTCTTAAAATTAGAGTCAATGGTTGTTATCTACAAAATAGAATTTCAGAAAAAGAAATTTCCCTTCCCGTAACAGTGCTGTCTCCTTTGCAGTTCTTTATCTATTGATTTCCGCAGGGC
This sequence comes from Gekko japonicus, assembly GCF_001447785.1. NCBI lineage: Eukaryota > Metazoa > Chordata > Lepidosauria > Squamata > Gekkonidae > Gekko > Gekko japonicus. Next base: position 114,130 of record NW_015165337.1, read on the forward strand.
CTGTAAAATGGAGCTCTTCCACCAGGCTTTTGGAGCCGCCACCACCGCCGACCATCGCTGATATCTGATAGCCCTTGAAGAGAGCCTGACCCCTCTGGATCCCCAACTACTGCCCGACCTGATTGCCTGGATAACTGAAGATCAAGGGACTGACTGTACGGTGAGGAATCACTACTAGCACTTTAGTATGTTACAATATGTATGGTTTTAGAATTTTTGTTTAATGGATTTTATAACTTATATATTTATATTGTATTGTTTTATATTGTTGTGAGCTGCCCTCAGCCAGCTTTGCCGGGAGTGTGGGGTAAAAGTCTACTAAATAAATAAATAAATAAATAAATAAATAAATAAGAAGAAGAAGAAGAAGAAGAGAAGAGATTGGATTTATACCCCGCCCTTCACTACCCAAGGGAGTCTCAGAGCGGCTTACAAACTCCTTTCCCTTCCCCTCCCCGCAACAGACACCCTGTGAGGTAGGTGGGGCTGAGAGAGCTCTTGACAGAAACTGCTCTTTTTCAAGAACAGCTCTTATCAGAACTACGGCTTGCCCAAGGTCGTCCAGCCAGGTGCAAGTGGAGGAGTGGGGAATCAAACCCGGTTCTCCCAGATTAGAGTCTGCACACTTAACCACTACACCAAACTGGCTCTGGAAATATACCTGGAAATATAAGAAGAGTCATGCTGGATCAGACCAAAGACCCATCATGTCTAGCATTCTGTTCACAGCTGCATCTGGGAAGCCCACACACAGGACAACCGCAACGTCATCAGTGTTCTGTATGTACACAGACTCACACTGCCTTTAGGTAACAGTTCCAGTTGGAGAGTACTATAATTTTTTGAAGAGGTAAATCAGATTCCTTCCAGTCTTCCAGCTAGATACTGAAGATGAGCAAATGTTCCCGAATTCATCTTTTTATACTCATTTGCATTTTCACCAGCACATTCAGTCCTCTGTCTTTTATTGTTGTGGATCTGTTTGCATTGTGTAAATATGTGGTACAGTTTGTGTATGCAGTGTATATGGTATTTATACATACATTTTATGTGGGGAAATATGGTACAGGAAAATACAGAATCACAGGCTCAATTTGAGAAGCAAAATTAAAACTAAAATCTTCACCTCTACTGTATACTTGAAGTCACAGACCAAGTCTGGTACCAAAGTATTGTTAGCAATTCAAAGGTCTGTCTTTCTAGTCCTCTTGTGTGATCTAGGGAGAAATGCAAAACTAAAAGCATGTTTTCAAAGAAATTATTTTGTGTCTGATTTGAATTTGTTATTTCAAAATGTGAAACAGCTCGTAAAAACGAAGTAGCACGCCTGGAAATGAAATGGCATATCCTCAGCTGTGATACCCTTATTGAACACGTGAAGCTGCTTTATACCAGTCCTCCACACATCTATTTATTATTTAGACATTTCTATGCTGCCTCTCCAGAGAACGTGTTCAAGGCTGGAGGCACTGAACATGTTGTACACAGAGGGGGGCTAGCCTATGGGAACTGGCCTTGCCTCCTGCCTCATGCACAATCACCAGGAGACAGTGGGTGGGGCCATCGCACACATGCCTACTGTCTCTTATGTGTGTTAGTTCTAACACTCATCAGACCATTGGTGTATGAAGATCGGTATTGTCTGACTGGCATGGCTCTATTGTGGAAGTGTTTCACATCACCTGCTGCCTTGTCCTTTTAGCTGGAGATGGCAGGGATTGAACCTGGGACCTTCTGCATGCAAAGTGGATGCTCTAGCACTGAGTCGCCCCAAACCCCACTGCCAACTAGCAGAAGATCATCAGCAGTATGGCAACATGATGATCCTCTCTACCATAGTATGTTATTTCTACTTTAGCCTCCATCAATGTCATACATGTTATTTGCAGGACATTTAAAATTAGGGAGGGAAGGTTGTATAATGTCTGGCTATTGTTGATCACACTTCCTGATTTACTGCAAACATTCCTAAGATAGCCACAGTCTGTCTGTGTGTTTGCACAACTTAAGCCAAATGGTACTTGGAAAGGCAGATACAATATTCTAATGGTTACATAAACCTTAAAAAAAATAGCAATGGTTTTGATTAATGGATGATAGATGGTAAACAGAATTGCTGCATTGTCTGATCTTTGAAGGGGGAATATCTCAGCTGGTATCTTCAGAATGCTTTGAGATCCCTGCTTGGAAGACATGACTTCATCCACGGCCCTCAAATTATCATTCGTCACTTCCCATAATGTAGTGTTCTTTCTACTACTTCAGTTTTCCTGCAGGAAGGTCAGAAGGTCTCCACAGTGGTGTACCAAGGGCAGGGCAGGAGGTGTTGTCCACCCCAGGTGCAAGCAATGAGCATCAGTCCTCCTGCCTCACACCTCTCACTCTCCCAGACACCAGCAACATCCATGAATCTCCCCCAAAGGGGCCCAATGCAAAGGAAAATAAATCTCCCCTGCCCCCATAAGTAAGCAGGAATCAAACGGAGAGGAGGGGGGAAGAGGGAGGAGGGCAGGTGAAAAGGAGGGGGGAAGGGGATCTTTCAAGCAGCCCCGAGGTTAGAAGGGGGAGGGTGGGTGTGTCATGACTGGTGGTGGAGGAAAAACAAGCCAAGAGGACAAGTAGGCAGAAGATCCTGCCCCCCTTCTTCAGAGCCGGTGAGCACATTCAGTAGCAGCCCCCCATCCCCGCCAGGCGCAGCCACATCCCTCAGTGCCTCTGTCATGGGCAGCGGCTAAGAAGGTTCATGTGGCTGCCACCACTCTGGTATGGGTCTCCTTGGGAGGGCCCAGGGCACCCACCCTACCCCTTTTTACAGGACTTTCTCCCTTGAACATGACCAAATGAGTTGTGAAGACACAGGCAGAGTAACAAATAGTTTATTTAAGAGATTTAACATTAGTTCTATAACAAGTAGGAAAATGAGCAAAGGCAGGTAAATCAGTAAAATAATAAATCCTAACATGTCTGTCTACACAGTCCTAGCCTTCCCTAGGTACCTGTTCACAGTCTAACTCACCCCTTTTGGATGAGGGATCCCTCTGTCTGCAGCAGCTTCCCCCAGCCCTGCTCCCTGAGAGAGAACCCCCTCCCACTCTGGGCAAGGCCTTTTATCGCCTCCTCCCAGGCACCAACCTCTGTTCCCCTGCTGGTGTAGTTTTCCCTCCAAAATTTCCTGTTACCCAATCACAGGGTTCAGAGGGAACCTGGGAAATGTTCCCTGGAGCCACTAAGCCTCCCTAGAGCCTGCAGGCCACACCACTATAGGCCCATGATCATGACAGCGTCTGTCTCTCTTTCTCCACTCCCCAGAACAAAGTTTGGGTCCGGTGGCACCTTCAAGACTAACAAAGTTTTATTCTGGGTATTTCGTGTGTGTGCCCACTTTTTCAGAGACCAGATACACTTCTTCAGATACTTCTTCTCCACTCCCCAGTGCAGGGAAACCTGGGCAGAAGCATTGACTTTGAGCTCCTTCAGTGCTAAGTCTCCAAGGAAAAGGGAAGGGAAGAGACCCGGGCAGCAAGGCCAGGTTAGCAATTTGGTGCCCTTGGCTCAGAACCTCAAGAATCTATGCAGAGAATGCTCATGTGTGGGCAGGGGCAGGGGAAACCACCTTTCCCCTCTCTCACACAGCCACGCTCTTAGGCCACTTCACTTCTGTTAAGAACCTCAGAGGAACACAGCAGCCTCATTTCTGTCCCATTTCTTTCTTAACTGAGCTCAGAAGCACGTTTACATGTTATGTAGCTCAAAGGGGGTTGAATGGCTGTCTTTTGCACACCCCCTTGCAACTCAGGAATTCCCCTTCGTTTGCACAGCAAACCATCTTCAGTTATGGCAACAGCAGTTATAGTACAGAGAAAACTATCCCCCCCCCCCAGGCCATCCAGTACACCCTTTCCCCCCTTGCCCTGTTGCAGGAAAGTGTCTGGCTGTACAGGGAGGTGCAGCAGCCATACTACTTGGAGCTAAAGGCCCATTCTGCATCTAGCATTCGCTCCGTTGTTTTACCGAACCCACAGTGGAACTGTAATGAATTGGAACAATTACATGAACCACCTCATTGAACTCCCATGTTAAGCTTCGAGCCAAGCTAGGGCTCCTCCGATCGGACTTCCTATTGGTCGCTCTCTAACAGCGACCAATCAGAACTGTACTATTCCCTGAGAGGGAAAGGCTCCCATTGGTCTTTAACTCATCAATCTCATTGGTTGTTAAATGTAAATAGGCGTGGCTATATTAGCCCGGTAATGTTTAAAAGGAGCATAGCTCCCACTGTTTGTTGTTCTGGTTTCGAATACGTTTGAGTGTTTGTTCGCTTCTTCAAATAAAGCTGAATCACTGAGCTGAGATCACTCTACGATCCTTTGTTAGCGCGATCTAACAGGAACAGAAAAAGATGAGGCTCAAAACCACATTCTGATACCCCAGGCCAACGAACGGCCATAAAACAACCATAAATCTATGCAGATGATACCATAAAACCGAGAGATCAAAGGAAGTGGAACCGACATGGAGTGTGGAGGCTACAATAAAATCCGACAATCAAAGAAAGTGAAAGTGGCATGCAATGTAGAGGGGGATTTCTGTTGTAACGAGGGTTTGGTAAAACAGCGGAGTGAATGCTAGATGCAGAATGGGCCAAAGTTAGAAGAGCTCCGAATTCTCTTGTATTGCCTTGCAAGAATGCAATGAGTCATGTCCTTTCAAAGGAGGCCTGTAATTTTCCTAGAGGGTACCAGAATTCTTCCATCTGGCAATAAACAACAGAGTGAGTTTCTTATAAAGCCTGAATTCCTGCCATGGAAGTTTGTTTTGTGAAAGAGTTGTGAGAGCCATATACATGCACCAGGACCAAAGGGACTGGTGTACAAGTTCTCCCAGCCTTGCACACACAGAGACCATTCTCGTTCTCATTGTGTGTGCATGTGAGAGAGTTACAAGAAAGGAGCAGCTTCCTGGGGATGCAGGGAGGGAAAGGAAGACAGGCCAATGTGTCTGGGCTGAAACATGTACTCTGTGCTTCTTCACACTTGCAAAGTTGGGTCTCATTGCTGCTGCTCCCCCCCCCTTTATTTTAGAGGAAGGGGTGTTAAAAGATCCACTCTAGGTGTCAAATACATTAGGTACGCCACTGGGTCTCCGCTACAATAGCTAGATGTCTCTGTTAGGAACTAAAGGAGCAGCGATAAGCTGAAGCAGTACAAAGAAGAAATATATTTAGCCTGGTTATACTACAGTTTCTGAGTATACAAGTCAGCTTCACTAGAAACGCATTTTCTTTGTTCAGTAGAAGTCACAGATCAGGAGCCATAACTTCTAGTTTTTATTGCCTCTTTATCACCCCGTTCCCCCATCTCATCCCCATTTTGATTTCATTCCGTGTCATTTGTTGTTCCTCACACTGATTTTTTTTCCTGTGAAAAATGTGCCAAATCCACTGTTCTTTCTGTATATATAAATCAGCATCATGTGCATACTGTGTGTATTTAAATAACATACATTGCACACATAATACAATGATGAGGTCAGAAAGGCTCTGATATCTTTATCATTCCATGGAATGCGTAAGATAGAATTATTCAGAAGGGCGTTTTTATAAAGAATTAGAAACAGAAAACGCTCCGCAAAATACAAGTATGGTTAATTACGATACTGGAGAAAATAGCATGCAAATATTTTACTCTTAAATAATCTTCAAGTGACAAACCTTTATTCTGTATTGGAACAAGATTAAACCAGAGGATTCTATATAGGGATGGGCACAAACTGAAAAAGTGGTTCCGTATTTATTTATTGGATTTATACCCCGGTCTCCCTGCTGAAGCAGGCTCAGGGCTGCTTACATAGAAGTGTTAAAACAGTTTAAAAACACATAAAATCAAAAATGCAACGCATACATATATTCCTATGTGACAGCAGTCACAATCCAATATTTTCATAACAGGAGTCAATTAGTACAGATTTAGGCCGAGTTTGGCCCGATATAGGCACGTTTCACAACGGATTAAAGGGGCCAGTTCACACAGGCACAGCTGTCAGGCGTTCCCCAGCCATACTCAACCTGTCTTGTAACGCTTCCCTCCCAAGTTTAAAAAGTACCAGGTAAAAGTGGTAGCAAACCCTGGAGAGTGCATTGATCCCGCTTCCTGAACGTGTGCACGCTAAAAGCTGCAAACAAGCTGCATTGCTGGGCCTATGCACATAGGTGCATGTTGCCGGAGTGAAAAAAAGCCACTTACAGCCACACTTCCGCCAGGGGCAGGCCAACAATACGAACGCTCCCTTGCGCCTCCTCCCCGGTATGCTTCCGCATCAGTCGGTGCAGTGTGACCGGGAATACCCGGTCTTTTTGCCACGACTCCTTCACGCTTCATACTGCCAGTCTGAACTCAGTCTTAAGATGATGCAAACAATCCCAGGGAGGCTCCAAGTTATCAGGATGTTGTGTGGTCAAATGCCTGGTGGAAGAGCTCCATCTCGCAGGCCTTGTGAAATTGAAGTAAGTTCTGCAGGGCCCTGGTGTCCTCAGGGAGCTTATTCCACCAGTGCAGCACTGCCACAGAAAAGGCTCTAACCCTGGTACTGGCCAGTCTGGCCTCTTTAGGGCCAGGGACCACTAGGAGGTTTTGTGTCCCTGAGCACAGTGCTCTCTGGGGGTCATGTGGGGAAAGGCGGTCCCACAGATATGGTGGCTCCTGACCATATAGGGCTTTATAGGTAAGCACCTTGAAGCGGATTCAGTATGCTATAGGCGGCCATTGCAATGATTTCAGTGCAGGCTGGATGTGTTCTCATGGAGAAAGACCCAACAACAGCCTGGCTGCTGCATTGTGCACCAACTGCAGCTTCCAAATTTGGAACAAAGGCAGCCCCATGTAGAGAGCATTACAGTAGTCTGATCTCGAGGTGACCATTGTGTGGATTACTGTTGCCAAGTCACTACATTCGAGGAACGGAACCAAGTGCCCCGGACTTTTTTTGTAGAAAAAGCCCAGCAGGAAATCATTAGCATAAAAGGCCACACCTCTGACAGTGCAGCTCATTCGCATATTAGGCCACACCCCATGCCTTTCCCTTGGTTTGCCCGAGCGCCCCGTGGCTGCGGGGAGCCTGGGCAAGCCGACCCTTGGACAGGTCAGGGAAGGCATGGGGAGGCATTTAAATGCCTCCCTGATCCTTCCAGGGCCCCCCTGGCCCGCTTGCCTCAAGAGTCACCGGGGGGGTCACTCTCCAGGCCTTCCCTCTGTAGCCACACAGAGGTTTTGGCTGTAGTGGGTGTGGCCAACTCTGAAGCCAGCCGGAACTCCGTTCCTGTGCGTTCCTGCCCAAAAATAGCCCTGCAAGTGCCTAATCAGCTGAAGATGGTAAAAGGCTGACTTGACAGTGGCTGCTACCTGGGCCTCCATTGTTAAAGGAGGCATCCAAGAGCACTCCCAAGCTCCTAACCTCTGGTGCTGGCACCAAAGGCACCCCATTGAAGGTCGGGAGTGAGAGCCCCAATCCCGGGCTGCTGACCCAGTCTAAGCCATCCAGCCACAGCTTGTAATGCCAGGTCCAGATCTTCCGGCCCAGAGTCTGACTGGCCGCCCAACAACAGATATAGTTGGGTGTAATCAGCGTACTGATGACAACCCAGTCTGTAGCTCTGAGCAAACTGGGCAAGGGGGCGCATAGAGATGTTAAATAACATTGGGGATAGAACCAGTCCTTGAGTCACTCCGCAAGTCAGTGGGTACATTTGGGATAATTCTTCCCCAAGTGCCACCCTTTGTCCCCAGCCCTGGAGGAAGGAGGCAAGCCGGGGGTTCCAATTCTATGGGCCCCAGAAGGAGGTGCCCCGATCCTCCATTGTTTCCTATGGAAGCTTGTTTGAATGCTGAAGCAGAAATCCTCTGAGCTGGCGTCTGAAATCTTGTGCAACAGCACCCTCTAGTGCAGCTTAGAGAGAACTGTGATCACAGTTTGCAATGCCAGTGTCAGTGGTTTCTACCATGCATTCCATACACTCAACATATTTCCTCATATTACGAGATTGTGTGATTCCCATTTTTCACAGTGGACGATAACACAGCAGAGTGCTTGGTGATACCAAAAATGGGGTTTTGCAGCTGCTTGTCAGTTTCCAAAAAAAGTCTGGTCAGTTTCAACGTTGGGGTTTCCCCCCTTTTCCTGTGTTCTTTTTGTGTTCCCTTTCATTTAACTAACACTAAAATGCATGCACGAAACCAGAATGAGGAGGATTTAAATGGAAGGCACTTGCTGGACACTACTGCATAGTTGTGATAGGGCAATTGAATTTTTAAAAAAATTGGACGCCACTCCCCACATATCACAAGTGACATTCCAACCCAATTTAGAAAAGTGTGGGTTTTTTTTAATTTAGCTGCAGAATAAATACACTGGAGGAAAAAGAATGGAGCATAAGGCAGGCACAGAATCCAAAGTCAAAATTAAAGAGAAGAGAAGAAGAGGAGAGGAGAGATTGGATTTATACCCCACCCTTCACTACCGTAAGGAGTCTCAGAGTGGCTTACAAACTCCTTTCCCTTCCCCTCCCCACAACAGACACCCTGTGAGGTAGGTGGGGCTGAGTGAGCTCTGACAGAAACTGCTCCTTTTCAAGAACAGCTGTGCCAGAACTATGGCTTCCCCAAGGTCATCCAGCAGGTGCAAGTGGAGAAGTGGGGAATCAAACCCGGTTCTCCCAGATTAGAGTTTGTGCACTTAACCACTACACCAAACTGGCTTACTGGTCTGAAAATCTGCAGTAAAATGTGTGTGCCCCTGTGTACATATGACTGCATCAACATGTGTGTGTGTGTGTGTGTGTATATATATAAACACACACACATATATACATACACACACACACACACACATATATATATCCCTTATAAATAAAAGCCGAATGGTGGTGGCACTTCTCTAGAACATTCCACACGCTCCAAAATCAGTTTGCTCTCTGATCTGTCATTCAGAGGGTCTCCCTATCCACTGGCTGCTTTGCCTGAGTCCTGCCTCCAACAGTCTAAACATTTTGCTGTTCCTCTCTCCCCCCCAGCCAGTCAGAATACAGAGGTTATTTGCATTTGCAGCCTCATTGGCCTTTGCCTCGGAACACAGAGGTCATTTGCATATGTGACTTGATTTGCTTTTGCCTCTAACATTCTAACCAGTTTGCTCTTCTGAGGTAAAATGTGTCCAATCTCCAGGTGAGGGCTGGAGATCCCTCAGAATTACAACTGCTTTCCAGATGGCAGAGATCAGTTCCCCTGGAGAAAATGGTGGGCTCTGTATCCTTATATTCTGCTGAGGTGGCCCCCGTATGACAGCCAATGTGACGTAGCAGTCAGAGCTTCACAGCACGAGAGAGGCTGCAGGTGTGTGCGGGGTGGAAAGCTGAAGAGTGAGGGGGAAATAAAGGTAGATTGATGATTGGCTGGGAAGGAGATAGGGTTGCCAACTCCAGGTGGGAAATTCCTGGAGATGTGAGGGATGGAGCCTGGTGAGGGTGAGGTTTCAGGAGGCGTGGGGCCTCGGACAGGTACAAAGCCATAGACTCCACCCTCCAAACGAACTATTCGTTTGGTGTAGTGGTTAAGTGAGCGGACTCTAATCTGGGAGAACCGGGTTTGATTCCCCACTCCTCCACTTGCACCTGGCTGGATGACCTTGGGCAAGCCGTGGTTCTGATAAGAGCTATTCTTGATAAAAGAGCAGTTTCTGTCAAGAGCTCTCTCAGCCCCACCTACCTCACAGGGTGTCTGTTGTGGGGAGGGGAAGGGAAAGGAGTTTGTAAGCTGCTCTGAGACACCTTTGGGTAGTGAAGGGTGGGGTATAAATCCAATCTCTTCTTCTTTTTCTTCTACTATTCCGTTCTGGGGAACCATCATTGCCAATCTCCAGGTGAGGGCTGGAGACCACTCAAAATTACAGCTGTTCTTTAGGTAGCAGAGATCAGTTCATCTGGAGAAAATGGTGGACTCAGTGTCATTATACCCTGCTGAGGTCGCCACAGCAAATTGACACTGAGTGTCCAAGGCCGGGGCACCCACCCAGAGCCTCTTTTTAGAGGTCGTTGTATTTATTTCCACAACATGCCTTTTTCCTAGTATATAACAGCTCTCCAATGGATCTCTACTTCTGTAATTCCAATTACATTGCATCATTTATTGGTTGTCTTCTGCCATTCATTGGCAATACTAGGCTATCTGATAGCACTGTTTTATATCCTCTAATCTGCCTTGAGTCGCAGAGAGCAAGGTGGACTGTAAAGTACATAAAATAAAATAAAATGGCACAATCAATATTGATTAGCTTTGCAGTATTTTATCAAGATGGACATGCACATGGGTGATACAAAGAGAAAAGATGCTAATAAAGGAACTGAACGCTGCAGCAAAGTGCTCTGAAGTTTTCCCAATGAAACTGGTTTCTTATGGCGCTGGTAATTCAGAATTCCAAAATCCAGGGACAAATTCAGATGAGGAGATTGTTGGGAGTGTTCTGACTGGGCTCATCCTCAAGACTGTCTTCAGAACCTGCACTTTGGGGGAAAATATAATTGGATTTGATGCTCTCTGGGTTTCCCTAGCAGCTTTATTTCCTCTGGAGTCTCAGGGTTTTTTTGAACGTTTCCTTTCCCCCCCTCCTTCCAGTGTTTGGCGGGCAATGTTTTTCTCCCAGAGGGTGCCCATTGCTCGCACCCTTGGAGCTTACAGAAATCTTCCATTTGGCAAAATGTAGCCACTTACGTGGAGAAAGAGCTCGTGTCCCGGGGATATATATTAGGAGAGAAGAGAGGAGGGCACACAGGCTTTATTATAGCCTTTCCACGGAGTCCAGCAGAGCAAGAGGCGGCAACAGGGTGGTGATTACAGCTCCGGGAAAGAGGAGAGCTTAATTTCACCCTGCTTTTAGTAGCTGGACCAGCTTAGTGCCATGGAGTTCCTAAAACCCTGTTTCAGCAGACAGGCCCTCGGCTCTTGGCCAATTGATCACTCACAAGCTGACAGAGAAACAAAGCCTACCGGGTGTGAAGATTCGCTACCCTTTACCTGGAGGTGCTTGGCAGCTCCCACAGCAAGCATCTTCCTCTACTGCCGCTTTCTAAGCAGAGCTGTGGTTTCCTGCCAGTTTTATAAGCTGTGATTATTCCATACCACTTTAGCAGTCTGGGTAAACAGCAATTTCGCCAGGGCTTTGCAACCAACTCAGAACACAAAGGTAGCATTTAAGCCTCACGGTGCTCTTTCTGTCTGAATTCTTCAGCACAAAGCTTCCTCTCAGCCCCTGTCTGAATGAAGGCCACAAGTCAATGTTAAACTTCAGTCCTGTGAGCGATGCCTAACTGAAAGAGCTCAAATCACCCTTACACAAGACGGGAGTTATGTTTCACTTCTTTCACAGAATCTAATGCTGAAGAATTCATACGATATTGCCATTTGCTGAGCCCTCAGGTGCCTTCAAGTTCCCACCTGAAGAGCTCCAAAATAAGCAACATGATGTGAGAGGGCAGAAAGAGGACATCTTTCACCCACACCTAGAAATGAAGACACCAGACAAATGTGGATAAAATTGAGGCTTATTGTAACGATTAAACTGCTGGATTGCAGATTCATGACTCTTTTCCTTTGATAAGAGTGGGTACCCTAAAAGGGTACCTTGCAGGTTTGCCAGGATTTGGATTGGTACAACAGCTATAGCTCACTTTTCTTTGCCTGCACACCAAGAAGGTGTCAGGAGATGTTGTTCATTAACATCACTCTCTATACTGGTCAATGTAAAGGTTCAGATGATAATATCTAACAGTAGGATTGCCAGGTTGTCCTGGCAACCAGTGGGAATGGGGGGGGCAGGGAGGTACTTACCATGAGGGGAAGCATTCATCACCGCTGTGTGATGACATCACTTCCAGTGTGATCCCAAAGTGCCAGCATCATAAAGGGATGACACTCTAGCACTCACTCAAGAACTGTATGGGATTCTGAGGGCACTTTCAGGTTGCACTGGATGTTATGTCATCACACTAGGGCTGACAAACTCTAGGTGATGGATGGAGATCTCCTGGGATTACAGCTGATCTCCAGGCAACAGAAATCAATTCACTTGGAGAAAATGGCTGCTTTGGAAGCTGGACTTTATGGCATCGTACTCAATTGAAGTCCTTCCCCTCCCCAAACCCCACCTTCCTCAGGCTAAAAAGGTTTCCCTTGCTCGAAAGCTAGTCGAATCCAACTCTAGGGTGCGGTGCTCATCTCCGTTTCCAAGCCAAAGAGCCTGCACTGTCTGAAGACATTTACGTGGTCATGTGGCTAAATGCCTAGGTTCACGGAATGCTGTTACCTTCCCACTGAAGCAGTACCTATTTATCTACTTGCAATTTCTTGCTTTCGAACTGCTAGGTTAGCAGGAGCTGGAACCAGAGACAGGAGCTCATTCTGTCATGCGGCACTTCGGGTCTCGAACTGCCGAACCACAGACCTTCCGGTCTGCGGCTCAGCATCTTAACCTCTGAGCCACTACAGCCCCTCCTCTGGCTACACCCCCAAAACCTCTAGGTATATCCCAATCTGAAGTTGGCAACTCTACATCACATAGGGATGATGATCACTGCCCACCCATTTGGCCAGTTTGCTTCCTCCCACCAAGAAGAAGAAGAGATTGGATTTATACCCCACCCTTCTCAGAGCAGCTTACAAACTCCTTTCCCTTCCCCTCCCCACAACAGACACCCTGTGAGACAGGTGGGGCTGAGAGAGAGCTCTGACGGAAACTGCTTTTTTCAAGAACAGCTCTGACAGAACTATGGCTTTGCCCAAGGTCATCCAGCAGCTGCGAGTGAAGAAGTGGGGAATCAAACCCAGTTCTCCCAGATTAGAGTCTGCACACTTAACTACTATACCAAACTGGCTAAGCATTGGTGGGCAGAAGCCAGAATTTCTGAAAGTTTGCCTGCCATAAGCAGGCATCTGGCAAGCCTTCTACTTAGGCACTTGGAATGGTCATCCTGCCATGTCTGGTTTGGTCAAGCACTCCATCCCCCAAAGCCTGAGGCTCTTGACAAACTAATTAAGTTGAATCACCTGACCCTAAACAAACTTGCCCTTACACAGGGCCTGACTAATCTTATGGGAACTAGACCTATTTTCAGAGGAACAAAACCCTCTTAAACACAAGCAGTATGAAGGAGGAGAAAAAAAGGAACTTCTTCCATCCAATCTGAGGAAAATGTATCCCAACTCTTGTCTGGTCCCAAAGCAACCAGCTAGTTCCACAGTGCTTTATAAAATGCAGAGGGCAGGTCAGTTTTTTCTAGCCAGCAGCTGGCCCGAATGGCAGAATGTGAGCAATAATTTATTAGGATATGCTATCCTTGTACTGCACCCCAGGAAGAAAACATGAGACACCAAGATGTGGGCTAAGCTATGTTTATTAGTGGCTAGGGTTGCCAACTCCAAGTTGTGAAATTCTCAGAAATCTTCAGGTGGAACTTGGGGAGGGGTGAAGTTTGTTAGGACAGGGAGCTTGGCCTGGATGTGATGCCATAGGCTGATTTCACACTAGAGCTGCCTCGATGTTGTACCACCGTTTGCCCCGATACTATTGGTCAATTTCACACCCGAAGCCGCGGGGCTGCATTTGACCTGCGGCTTTGCCCGATTTCCTCCACAGTTTCGTGATCCACAAAAAACAGGATAACGAAACTGCGGGGGAAATTGGAGAAAGCCGCGAGTCAAAATGGAGCCCCGCAGCTTTGGGTGTGAAATTGACCAATAGTATCAGGGCAAACAGGGGTGCAACATCGAGGCAGCTCTAGTGTGAAATCAGCCATAGAGTCTGTCCTCCAAAGCCACCAAGATTTTCTCCAGAGCAATGGACATCTATAATCTGGAGATGAGCTGTAATTCCTCGGGAGGACTCCAGGCCCCACCTGGAGGTTGGCAACCTTATGGCTCATCTGCATAACTAGAGGAAGCATTTTGCTTCTCCTCAGGTGAGTTACCCTTAACAGGCAATCTTTACCGGCTGCCTGCCTATTGCTCCAAATTAAGCTGGGGTTGCTGCAGCCTCTCCTTGCCTCACGTGTATAGCAAGACCTGTGGAGAGGTATCAAGGCTCATCCTCCACTCCCATTTCCCCTTGGGGTGCACAGCAATTAAGGGTGGCCTTTTCCCAGCTGCCAAGCTTGGAGGAAAAATCAATGCCCTTGCTAATTAGCCCTACCTGAGCACTAGCCATGTGCCCCAATCCCTGCCATCGCTCTTTATCGAGATGCTAACCAGACCATATGAACCAGTGCTAATCAGGACACGCAGCCCACCCAACCCTGTAAATTCCCTCCTCCTCTTTCTTCCTGCCTGAAAGAGCTTCCTTACTTTAAAGTGGCAAAAGCACTTGCTAGACCATAGCTCTATAACAGTGCATGATAACCACAGGCTGGTATTTTAATGGGAGTCATATCCACAGACATTCCACATTGTATTAAACCATCCCAGTTTTCCTGTTAAGGATCACTATAGGAGAGCATCAGTCTGCCCACAGCCTTCCCCCATTTAATTCTCTGGAAAACAAGGAAATCATTTGTTCAAGTCTTCAAAATGTACTTTAGCAACTACAGGATATATTATGAGGGGTTGGTCCCTGAACACATGAAGCTGCCTTCTGCTGAGTCAGACCCCTGGTCTATCAAGGTCGGTAGTATCTACTCTGACTAGCAACACTTCTCCAAAATCTCACACACTGATCTTTCACAATGCCTGCTGCTACCCTGATACTTTTAACTGGAGATACCAGTTATTTAAGCTGAGATCTTCTGCATGCAAAGCTGAGCCACTGCCCCTTCACTGAAAGTTCTCCTTACATGGAACCTTAGTAGTTGCCTGAGGACTGGGGAAAGACACAGAGAGAGAGTTTGGTGCCCATTTCCAAGATGAAATTCTGCACCTTTCACACAAGGCTGAAGTTGGTTCCTTATTCATTCCTTATTCGGGTCTTAGTCATGAATTCATCCATAAACAGTGAAGAGAGTTTGAAAGCTCTGAACCCCAAAGTAAGATTTGGACCCCCAAACTTCATACACCCCCATGTTTAGCAAACTCCCCCCTTCGAGGGGACATATGCTGTGTCGTGGTCCAAAGTGTGGTTCTTGCACCAGCTACTCCAAAGTGAGGTGCCCCCAGGACAATCACACAGGCAGATACTGGGGCCAAGCTGTACCCCAAAACAATCTTTGGACCACCCCAAAGGACTTATCCCCATGCTCTGGAGACTGTCCACTGCAAGATGACATACAGTGACACCTGGTCCAAACACTGGTTCCAGAGCCACAGGCTTCCATTTCAGGTGCACACAAGAACCCCGTATTTCAAGAAAAGATTTGAATACGGAACTGGTTTGACTGTTTGCCCACTACATCCCGGAATAAGGTTTGGACTGCCACGTGTCATACACCAGTGTTTGGACCAGGCATCACTGTATATCATCTTGCAGGGGACAGTCTCCAGAGCATGGGGATGTGTCAGTTGGGGTAGTCCAAAGATTGTTTTGGGGTGCAGCTTGGCCCCAGTGTCTGCCTGTGTGGTTTTCCTGGGGCACCGCATTTTGGAGAAGTTGGCACAAGAGCCGCACTTTGGACCAGTACATGGCATATGTTCCCTCGAAGGGGAAAGTCCACTGAACATGTAGGTCTAAATCTCATTTTGGGTACAGAGGGCACTTCCTTATTCAAATCTTCTTTGAAATACAGGCCTTTGGAAAACACTCCAAATAGAAGCTCATGGCACCAGAACCAGTGTCTGGACCGGGCATCACTGTATGTCATCTTGCAGGTGACAGTCTTCAGAGCATGAAGATGTTTGAGTTGGGGTGGTCCAAAGATTGTTTTGGGGTGCAGTCAGGCCCCACTGTCTGCCTGTGTGATGTCCCTGGGGGCACCTCACTTTGGAGCAGCTGGCACAAGAACCATGCTTTGGACCAGGACAAAGTGTATGTCTCCTTGAAGGGGAGAGTTCACTGAACACGAAGGTATATGACATGTGTTGGTCCAATCCTTATTCTGGGATGTAAAGGGCAAACAATCAAACCAGTTCCTTATTCAAAACTTTTTTTTGTAATACGGGGCTCTTGTGTGCACCTGAAATGGAAGCCTGTGGCTCCGGAACCAGTGTTTGGATCGGGCATCACTGTATGTCATCTTGTAGTGGACAGTCTCCAGAGCATGGGGATGAGTCCTTTGGGGTGGTCCAAAGATTATTTTTGGGTACAGCTTGGCCCCAGTATCTGCCTGTGTGATTGTCCTGGGGGCACCTCACTTTGGAGTAGCTGGCGCAAGAACCACACTTTGGACCAGGACACAGCAAAGGGGGTGAGTTTGCTAAACATGGGGGTGTATGAAGTTTGGGGGTCCAAATCTTATTTTGGGGTTCAGAGCTTTCAAACTCTCCTCAGTGTTTTTGGATGAATTCATGAATAAGACACAAATAAGAAATGAATAAAGAACTGGGAATAAGGAACTAACTTCAGCCTCCTACCTTTCACCTGGTATGTACTCCTGTGTGTTAAATTAAACTCCACTTCATTCTATACATTGAGGAAGTCGTCGTCTCCTCCTCCTCCACCACCTTCTCCTTCTTCCTATTTTTCTTCAAACTTTCTCCTCCTTTCTTCCCTCTTTCTAGTTCCCTCTTTAAAATACATCCAATAGCAAAAGCAATGGTGTTAATGGGCCTCATCGTAGGGCAGAGCATGACCCAGTGGGTCTGATCTTGAAAGGAGACATGGCTGAGTTCTTCTGAACTGAGAAAAAGCAAGAGCAAAAAAAAAAATTGCTTTTGACTCTCGAAAACAGAGGCTTGCTACTGCTATATGGCATTTCTAGCTCCCGTTTAATTGATTGTAAAGTTTTAAGGGGAGATAATAATTCTGACATAATGAAGGTCAAGTGGATACTGTTAAATCCCTGACATTTAGTACCATGGTCAGAGGCATCCTTTTTGTCTTTGAGTCAAAATTAAATGGCTTCAAAACTCAGATCCTCCGACAAAGCATTCTCCTAGCAACCATTTCACACAAAGTCCATGTTAAGCAAATCTGTTATTTCTAATGATCCTCATATGTTTTCAAACTGATTTTTTTTTAAATAGAAACCTAAAAGTCCTCAAATATTGAGGCTGCACCTGCTTATGTCTCAGTTGGCATTTCTTCACAACCATCCTTTCCTTTGCTGCCGGGAGTGTGAAGAAGATTGTAGAAAAGGTCAAAAGAGAGTTACCAACTTCTTGAGAAATATTTGCTCCATTCCCCTCAGGGTCCATCAAGCAGAACACGGCAGATTGCCTGGGAGAAAATGCCTTTGGCACAAACCCAGCAATGTCTCACAAAGTACCAGGAGAGGAGAGGACAAAAGCAAGATAAGGATTTGCCAAGGGCAATGCTAGCAATACTGGATGGCAGTCAAAGGGTACGCATCCCTTCTGGCAGAATTATAGACAAGTGGGGTTCATGCTAACATTTTAGGAGGTTGCTGTGATTCTTCCAGGGAAGCTTTCCTACAGGCTTCCTTTGATTAGGGTCACTGTGTGTTGGTTTTATTTCCTACAATTGGTTAAATAAAGAATTAGAGGTTGTCATAAACTCTGACTACCCTTGATCTATGAACCTTTTTTGGTCCGAGCCTGCTGTCCATGCAATCTCTTTAGAACAAGGATATTTCAGTAACACTTTCTACTCTATGTATTCCACTTTGCAAAAGGAGCCACAGATCTGGGAACTCTGGTTCAAAATCTGGAGTGGATGAACTGAAATTTTGGAAAAATTTCCCAATTCCGTGCTCTTCTACACTCCCAAAGAATAACAAACAGAGCCCTGCGAGTCTATTCTAGAGTCAAAAACAGCTGCAAAGCAAAGAAGGCTGAGACAGGGAGCGATGCGATGGCTTAAAAATCTTTGATGAATCTTCCCAGTTTTGACTGCAGTGCCTGAGAGCCTCTGTTTGATGCTTTTAACATTCAAAGGCTGAAAGTTCAGCTTTCAGGTAGTGCTTTGACTTCCCCCACTTTGAAGCTGGTGGAAAATCCTACTTAATCTACCCTACTAGGAGAAAGACCACCCAGTTGACTGAAGAAAAGGGGGAGGGGAATGCTTTCATCAGCAATGTAAGATAAGGCCAAACACAAGAACCTTTGGAAAGTCAGAAGTGTAAGGAGAAAGTTGGGGATGATTTCCCATATGTTAATAAAGACAATTAAGTACACTTCAGCACAAAACCATATGATTATATGATCTGCAAGCTCATCAGTCGATGGAACACTTAGATGATCAAATGGAAAGTTTGCCGAGAAGTTTACTGTAAACCTGCTTGCTACGTGAATATAATTTGTTCACATTCCATTGATTATACATGAAACAAGCTTCTGATCAGAAAAAAATGGAGGGGCAAAAAATGGGGGGGGGGGTGAGGCTATTTCCTCTGGAGGATTTTGTCCCACAGTTTCATGATCACACCTCCCTTTGAAGCTGCGGGCACAGTCTGTCCGTGTGTGATCAGATGCAACTGCAGGTGAGTCGGGGTTTTGGTGCCGTTTGTTTCCCATGCGCTTAAATGAGGGATTGATGAATCGCACCTCTGCACTGAGGGCTCCCTATGGAGTTTGCAATAATGCACATACTGAGAGGGGGGGGGGACACCATGGCATGGAGTCAGGATGGCCTGATCAGACCATCCTGATGCCATGAGAGCACACTGGAGCAATCAGACATGGGAAAGTCTATCCGTGGCCCATCGCAACACATTTACTACCGGATTTTCCCCGGTGTCTTTTAACTCTGCTTCTGCGTCAGAGCAGAACGGGTTGCTGACAGCTTCGGGGCACTTCCCAGATGTTGTTGTCTGATTACACCCTTTAAATCCACCCGGCACTTGCACCTATGTCGGGTCCAATTGTGCATATGATTGCAGCCTCAGTGTTCCCTAGTGATGTTCATAGTTCATTTCAAGCATAATGCCATGCTAAACAGATTTGTGCCTGTACAGCACTGGTTTACAAAGTTGGCAATACCGCCCCCTGAGGGTGCTGGAATGATCCAGGTGGGTGGTCGGAGCTTTGGGTGCAATTGGGGAGTGTTGAATACAAATAAGGGGGCGGTGGAAGCATACAGAAAGAAGAGTCCAGAACCTATCTAAAGCAGCCTTTCGGCAGTAGGCCAAATAAGTTTGGGAACCTATGCAGTGTACAGTAATGCCAAGATGGAGTAGGAAAAGGGTAAAGACTGTCCTTTATGGAATGTGCACTATACAACATTTGGGGGGAAATTAAAAGTCAGTGGAGGATTGTTAATGCATCAGTTCCACTTCTGAATTTAAAAATCTACTTCTGAATTAAGAATGTGTTTCAATTTGGAATGATAAAATACAGACAAAAAACTTTGCTGGTCTCCATAATGTGGACAAAAGCATTACAATGTTATTTGTAGGATTTTTATTTCCCTTTTGGAGAATGAATCGGTATGGAAAACCATCACTTGCAAATAGCCGTCTCATACATGACTGTTGCTCACAAATTGCCCAGAATTAACTTCCATTTTTTGCAGTGGAGTTGTATGTAGATGCCTGTTAGTGCTCAAATAGAATTTACATTTTCTTTCTGTTATAAGTGAAGATTGTTTATTCTAAGAAAAGTCTTTTAAAACTTTATTTCTCTGTGCAATTGGCCTTAGCAAAATGCTGTTGTATTATGCTGTGGAACTGAGTGATGTGATTTTGATTCCCAGCTGTACCAAAGGGCTATTTAGATTGGCATTTAACAATTCATTGAAGCACCAACCATTTTTAAAAGAAAGATTGAGCCCAAACAACTTACTGGTGTTTTTGTTTGTTTGTGAAAGTTATTGATGGTGTCAATTACACTGTTTCTTTGGTGATCTTTTAACTACACACCTAATCATTTGTATGGTCTTGATACAATTGATTTCATTCTCAATTGATTTCATGTGCTGTGGGTATCATTACATAGACAAATATGACTGCAAATAAAATGTATTGATGTTCTTGATTAGCAGAGATCACCCATGCAGGAAGCATTATGGAACATGTAAAGCTAATTTCAGGACAAACTCATGTAAACATGGCACATGAAGCTGCTTTCTGCTGCCTTCGTACCATTGATCTACCAAAGTCAGTATTGTCTTCTCTGACTGGAGCAGTTCACCAGGTTCTCAGGTCACCTGTCACATCAATTAGTATTTTATTGTCTTAATGAGAGACGCCTGGGATTGACACTGGGACTTTCAACATGCAAAGTAGATACCCACTACAGCCACAGCCCTTCCAACAGTAGTCGGTTTGAATTTTAACCATCAACAGAAATTTTCCCCCAAACCCAACCCATTCCATACACTTCTACCCCCCTCCACTCACTTGTATACACACTTAATCCTCATATGTATTAATATGTTTGCTGGTGGGAACTTTACTTAAGAAAGGATGTAGGAATGTGCAAAGAATGCAAAAAAAATAGTGCCATATTGTTTTGGGGATGATATATGATTATTTTCAAAGCTCCAAAGAGAAAGTCAACTTTGCCACCCTTGATTTATGGTTGTTCATTCAGAGGTGCAGCAGGAAGGTCAGGTGAGCCCAATTGAAATA
>NW_015165337.1:134822-153686 GCF_001447785.1 Gekko japonicus
TCTGATCCCCCTGATTACACCAGGTATAGTCAGAAGATAGTCTTTTTGTGAGGGCCATCAAAACCTGATTACAAAGCAGAAGCAGCAGCAGCCCCTCCAGGCTTCCTCTCCACTGTCAGGTGTGTTCAACATTAACTAGGCTACTCTGACCTCTTTGCAACTCTGATCAATAGAAACTCTTGTTTAGTTATTACAGTTGCCTCCGAGTTGCTGCTATCTCTCTTCATTGGTTCAAGTAGGCTGAACCACGGAACTGCTGGGGGGTGGGGGAAAACACACATCCCGTCTGTGTATGCTGTATAGCATGGAATGGCCAAATTCAGATCCGTTTGCTCCCTAGGTTTTGGAGTTCCAGATTACCCAGTCTTGTTTCTACGCTGGATATGATGTGGTAGCAGTCCTCCATTGGTCCACTGTTCAACATGATGCAGGGATCAGGTGCACTCTTTTGCATTATGGATGATTTCCAATTTCTCATCACTGTTATTCCAACCTGAAAATCCCCACTTTGATTTTGTTTCTCCCTCTTGCGAATTGAAGCCATGATTCTACTTAATGCCATTTTCTATTTCCACCATAAACAAATCTCCCCATCAAAGTATGCATATTCAGTCTTACTTGTGCATCAGTAACTCTGTGTTATACATTCTAAATATATGATACATAGAAATGATGTACCATATACATCACAGACACTGTATATAAAAGCCACACAACACAACACAGACATATAATGCAAATAAATCTTCAAAATGAACAACAGAGTGTCAAACTCTGACTCGGACTCTCATTTGCCATGTTTTGAGGGTTTGGGGCCTGCGGAGGGAGGGAAATTCCTGAGGGAGGGGTGTGAGTGAGCGAGTGTGTGAACGGCTGTGTTGTAGTGACGATGTAACTCTTCGTAAAATATCTCCCTACGCAGGGATTACCTTGGAGATGACTGTGCTTGTTTCACTGTCTTAGGGGAAATAATGGTATTTTTACAGGTGGGGTGTAGAACGCACAAAAGCTAGGCGGGATGATTGTGGGGTGTGATTGGGCAGGGCCCAAAGGGGGGGCCTGGTTTGAACTGTCTATAATTGGGGATTTTGCCACCAGAACCTCAGTTCTGACACAGTACTGGTCTCAGTGTGGAACATCTTTATTCATCAATAAGCGAATCACTGCCAGAGAGTGTTGTTGAGAGTGTGTGAATGGCTGTGTTGTAGTGGCAATGTAACTCTTCGTAAAATACCTTCCTACACAGGGATTACCTTGGAGATGACTGTGCTAGCTTCACTGTCTTAGGGGTACAGGTGGGGTGTAGAACGCACGAAAGCTAGGCGGGATGACTGTGGGGTGTGATTGGGCAGGGCCCAAAGGGGGGGCCTGGTTTGAACTGTCTATAATTGGGGATTTTGCCACCAGAACCTCAGTTCTGACACAGTACTGGTCTCAGCGTTGAACATCTTTATTCATCAATAAGCAAATCACTGCCAGAGAGTGTTGTTGAGAGTAACCTTGTCCAAGAGTCTGACACAGAGAGCCAAAATTGTTGGTTGAAACATAAATGAACTTAAAATAAACTTTCAGGTGGTTTGTTGTTGTTGTTGTTGCTGCTGCTGCTGTTTGTCACAATCAGATATTTGACTGGGAGATGGTGTTCTGCAATTTGAAATCCAGCCAGGTTCTTGGGAACTGGTATCTTCGCAGGATTCTTGCTGTTCCAAGCAACACTGTCTTCTGGAGCTGAGCTGGTGTTGTTTGCTCAGTGCCCAGAATATTCAGGTGTTTCTTGAGACTTCTAGGCACTGTTCCAAGGACTCCAATGACAACTGGCACAATGATAACCTTCTCTCAGAGACACTCTGACTCAATTAATAGGTCTTGGTATATTGTGATCTTCTCTTTTCTTTTCTGTTTTGCTGTCTCATGGGATTGCAATGTCAACGATCCAAACTTTATTTCTCTCTTTTTTTCCTGCAGTGGTGATATCAGTGGTGTTATGTCCCAGGTGTTTATCTGTAATCGGAAGTCCCAAAGAATCTTTGTTTCATTATTCACCACGAATTTGTATGGTTTGTGCTCCAGTGAATTTCTGGCTGATGGTAAGCCATACTTCTTGCAAAGATTCCAGTGCAACATAACTGCAACTCTATTGTGATGTTCTTTATAGGCAGTTTGAGCAATTTTACGGCGGGCACTGACCATGTGGTCGAATGTTTCATCCTTTGTCTTGCAAAGTTGACATTTGCTGTTATCACTGGTCTTCTGAATCTTGGCTTTCATACTATTCATTTTGAGTACCTGCTCCTGTGCAGCTAGAATGAGTCCTTCTGTTTCTTTCTTCAAGTGCCAATTTTGGAGCCACTTCCAGGGGTTCATTTTTCTTCTTCAGCTGCTTGCTTAACTGTTAGGACACCTCTTCCACCTTATTTTCTTGGTAAGGAAAGATGATTAACATCACTTCTAGGGTGGAGTGAGTGATGCATTGTCATTATCTTGTGAGTTTTGCAATCTATTGCTTCTAATTTTACTTATTTCCAATTAGGGTTGCCAGATCAGTCGGAGGGCGGGGGTTTGCCAGCTTTAGCCCCCCCCCCGATCTTCCAGCCTGAATCTGGCTGGTGGGTGGAACCCCACCCCCAAAGTGCCAGGATCACGGCAATGTGCCTGACCCAATGACATCACCTGGAGGTTTTCCCTCAAATGATAGTGGCCCCACCCCCATCGTTCTCGACACGATGACGTCACGTGTGCCAAAGACATCCCAGAGAGGGACCGGGATCCCCCACACACACGGCAATAAAAATAAGACCTGGCAATCCTGTTTCCAATTGATACATATCTGAGAACCGGGACTGCCCACGTGTTAACGTGTTAATTGCCTTTACTGTGTTGCCTCCATAGAATTTTGTTTGCAATTATAAAAAATCTTTGGTAATACTCCTTGGATATATTTTTCTTAATAAAGGTATGTTTGATGTTGTCAGCTTCCAAAATCCCAAAAATTTTGTAGTTTTCTTCAGAGCTCAGTGTTTTGACGTTGCTGTTGTTTGGCATCTTAATTTCTTCTTGTTCAACAATCCTTCCTCTATTCAGTGTTAATGCTGCACACTTGTCAAGGCCAAATTCCATTGCTGTATCTTTGCTGAATATTTGAACGGGCTTTAGTAAAGACTCAATCTCTGATTATGACTTTCCATACATTTTCGAGTCATCTCTATACAATAAGTATGAAATGTTTGGACCTGTCTTTGAAAGCTGGTATGCTAGGCTTGTGCTGTTGAGAATGACTATAAGTAGTATTAGGGCAATGACAAAGAGGAGCAATGATAGTGAGTCTCCTTGGGAAATTCCTCATTTGATATTAACTGTTCCAATTTCTGTGCATTCACTATCAGTTTTACTGATGCCTACCTATGGGGCTGCGGTGGCTCAAGAGGTTAATATGCTGAACTGCAGACTGGAAGATCGGCAGTTCAGCAGTTCAAGACCTGAGTGCTGCATGACGGAGTGAGCTGCAGTCTCTGGTCCCAGCTCCTGCCAACCTAGCAGTTCAAAAGCAAGAAATTGCAAGTCGATAAATAGGTACCACTTCGGTGGGAAGGTAAAAGCGATCTGTGCACCTCGGCATCTAGTCATGCTGGCCACATGACTATGGAAATGTCTTTGGACAGCGCTGGCTCTTTGGTTTGGGAATGGAGATGAGCACCGCATCCCTAGAGTCGGATTCGACTGGCTTTCGAGCAAGGGAAACCTTTACCTTTACCTATGGTTGAGGCAGTGGAATGCCATCTGTATTGGCCTCCCCTGTCCTATCCTTTCTTGCTTTTTTGTCCACCCACTTGCTTAGTATTTTTACTATCATGGGCATATAAATGTACAGCTTTTGGGAGTAGCTGTCACTGTGTTATGGATTGCCATGCAATGGTTAGGGTTAACTGATTTTATATATGTTTTAGTGATTGTATGTATATTTAATTGTGCTTAATCATTGTTTCATATGCATTGTTGTAACCTTCCCTGATTCTTGCCATACAGGGGAGGGAGGGCTAGAAATGAAATGAAATCAAATACATACATACATACAATTTCTAGTGTTTTCAGGATCCATTGCACATTCTGCATCTAGCATTCACTCGATTGTTTTACCAAATCCACACTGGAATAGAAAAATATGCGGCTCGACACCACATTCAAATACCCCAGGCCAACGCTGTACTGACTGCAGAGTCACCCCTGAATGGCCATAAAATGGCCATAAATCTATGCAGATGGTGCCATAAAACTGAGAGATCAAAGGAAGTGAAACCAGAATGCAGTGCGGGAGGCTACCATAAAATCTGACAATCAAAGAAAGTGGAAGTGGTATGCAATGTAGAGGGGAATTCCTGTTCCAACTGTGGGTTTAATAAAACAGCGGAGCAAATGCTAGATGCAGAACAGGCCCGTGTATGAGGGAATTAATCAAATGCCTTCTTGTAATCAATTCAAGCAACATAAAGGTTGCTTTTCCTCCTTTTAAATTTTTGCAACACCATTTTATCAATCAGTAACTGAACTTTATTGCCTCGGGATTTTCAGAAAATTCATTTTGGTTTACTGTTGTTGTTGTTGTTGTTGTTGTTGATAATGATGATGATGATTATATTTTCATGACCAGTTACTACATTTACCTTGCAGTACCATCTTATGCAGATTTACACCTTCACTTAAGAGGAGGGGAATCATTCTTTTGGCAAAATATACTGCTACTGCATACTCAGTATAGTTAAAGGATGTTCTCTGCTTTCTCAAGATATTATAAAACTTCAGGAAACATACTTATTATTTTTCATCTTGATTTGGCTAATCACCTATTTATCAGCTTTCCACCTCTCTCCACTCTCTTGGTTTTTAGCCAGTTTATCTTTCTGTCTCTCCACTCTGGACACATAGCTCTGTGACTTGTTTCTCTTGACTGGTTTCCTTCTCTTGCTCATATGCAGTATAAGCTACTTTTTAATGGCTAAAGGTCTTCATAATCTTGCTGTTTCATATCTTTCTTCATGCTTGGAAATGCTTTCCTCTGAACATCTTTCATTCCTTCTTTGCTCACAAAGGTTTTTTTGGGGGGAGGGGGGGTGTTTCCTTTGCTGATACTTAATTCTGTACCTCAACTCAACTGCTGTTCCTTTCCCGTCTTTCCTAACCTTCTTTCTTCATTGTTTCTTTAGCTGCCAGTAATTTTTAGATTCTAAATCCTACGTTTTTAACCAAAATTCTGTTTTGCTTGTAGCAGTGGAGTGTCCAACACCAGTTGGTTATTGGGTGCAAAATGACATAATATTCACATACATTCTGAAAGTCTGGGAGGTGAAAGGCAGTCAGAAAGTTTGCAGTCCATCTTCTGCAAGTGAATCCATTTGGCTAGGAAATCTCATTCAGGCTTTAGGGACAGGTGCATTTTCATGGGGAAGGCTGAGAACTGGAAATCAGACTCTGAAGATAAGGAATCTTAGGTGTTATAGTATGGATAATGAAACTTCTTTCCCAGATGGAAAGTAGCTGCTTCCCAGACAGACAAGAGACTAGAAAGCCTTGGATAAAAGGCCAAGGTAGCAGCTCTTTTTTGCAACATGCCAAGGAGTAAAGGTAAAGGTTTCCCTTGCTCAAAAGCTAGTGGAATCTGACTCTAGGGGGCAGTGCTTATCTCCGTTTCCAAGCTGAAGAATCAGTGATGTCCAAAGACTTTTCCATGGTCATGTGGCCAGCATGACTAAACACCGAGGTGCATGGAATGCTGCTGTTACCTTCCCACTGAAATGGTACCTATTTATCTACTTGCAATTTCTTGCTTTCGTACAGCACCATAATATAATAAAATATAGGCTCGGGGCATAGTCAGGAGGCAGGTACTAGTCTCATTAGGGAGACCTCCTGGGAGTCCTGAATATGCTGCCTTCAGTTCCAGACTAGAAAAAAAGGCATGATATAATAAGAAACAAATAAAGAAGCCTTATCCCACAAAGGTAATATACCTAGTCTAGAAACAAATTGATTCCCAGCTAACATAATTTCTGACTTGTCTGGATCAAGGTTCATTTTGCCCTCATCTAATCCTTCACTGAGTTCAAGAACTAGTCCAGAGTCCCAACAGCCTTTACAGGGTCACATGAAAAGACAGAATTGTGTGTCATCTCCCAAGTCCTAGTATGAAATATTAGTAGTGTGCTGTCTTTGCTGGCTGCCACAGAGACCACACGCTGGAAGCTTGTAAACACAGTCCGAAAGTCAAGAGCCGGGAAGTCAATTCAAGGTTGCGAGGACAAGGAGCAGCTGCTACACACACAGGAGCAGGTCCGAGTGAGCAAAGTTGCTGCCAGTTGAACCAGGTGCACTGAGTGCTTTTGAGCAGGTCATTCCTTCCCTGGGGTTGAGTCTGCAAAGGAGCTGCAAACCCCATTTAAAGCGACTGCAATCCCTTTCAACGGGGTTTGTGGGGGCACAAACTGGGTTGGTTTGCGAATGAACCTGGTTCGGTTCATGGTTCAGTTTGTGGTTCAGGAAAGGGACTGAAAATAAAATTGACTAATGCCCTTATCCTTATACAATTCCTTGGTTCAGCTGTATTTGGAGTACTGTGTACAGTTCTGGTCACTGCTTCTCGGTAAGGATACTGAAAAAAGACTCAAGCACCTGGGGCTTTTAAATTCAGAATAAAAAGAGAAAAGACCACCGAGTGTCCTACTAGAAGTCTAGAAAACTCTGGATCATGTAGATAAAGCACACAAAGAGAAACTTTTCTCCCTGTCCTATAATGCTAGAACTTGGAGTCACTCTTTGAAATAGAAAGGCAGTAGATTTGAGAAAGAAGAAAATAATTACCTCTCACAATGGGTAGCTGACATATGGAACTCATTGTCATATAATAAGTTGATTAGATAGATATGTGGATTGGATTGTGGAAAAATCTATTGGTGACAGTTAACTATGATAGCCCAATGGGGCCTCTTGGTTGAGATAAAGAATGCCTTGGATTGTCAGACAGTTGGTAGCAGTTAGTAAGTGAGGAACATTATCTGCAAGCCTCCCTTGTATCATCTGATTGGACATGGTGGAAACAAGATGCTGGGCTAGATGGACCACTGGCCTGGTCCAGCATTACTATTCTTGTGTTTTTCCATACTTAACTGCATATATCTCATATCCTAAGGCAAGCAGCAGTCTCCATATCACCATGTCAGAATTTTCTTCCTACCAAGCAAATCGTTTCATCGGTTCCTTCGATGACCTTGAATGGGATTGATCGGTACAAGAGATCAAACTGTAATGGAGGGCTGTGTTTTGATGAGTAGCAATATGTGTCCGTGCTGTATGCTGTGTGGACAAAGGATATGGGAACCCCCTGCTGGAAAACATCCTTTTAATTGAGCTGCCCATCTTTTTAGCAAATGATGAGAGACTCACTTAAAAGGGAATCGAATTCAAATATCCATGCAGTTCAGAGAGGTCCTTCTAAAACCTCTACAACCAAACTGTTTGAAATCATGAGGGAACCCTTTGTAGATATTTATGATGTATATGTACAGCTTATCTCAAGGGCCTCTGTACTTAAATGTTTTTTGTTTCAGAGAGAAGTGTTTGGGAAATAGTGTTTTACATTTCTTGTTTTATTCATTTCAGACAACACTACATATATTTTCATTTTTTTTATCATCACTGATATCACTTCTCCATTCCTCTGCTGCTATCTGAACTTGTACAGATGGAAAACAGTCATTACCAAACAGAAAAATTGCCCAAAATATTTCATTCCACTCAGCTGATCGATAGCATTTTATCCTTTCTACTAGGATTGCTAATTTTGGGTTGTGAAATTCCTGGAGATTGTGGGGGGTGGGTGCAGCTTGGGGAGGGAAGGTCTTGGGTAGAGGACAGACCTCAGTGGAGTATAATGTAGGGTTGCCAGTTATGGGTTGGGAAATATCTTGAGATTTTGGGATTAGAGCCTAGGGAGGAAGGGGTTTGGGAGGAAAGGAACCTCAGCATAGAACAATGCCATAGAGTCCACCTCCACAGCAGCCATTTTCTCCAGGGGAACTGATCTCTATTGTCTAGAAACCAGTTGTAAAAGTGAGAGATCTCCTGTCCCCACCTGGAGATTGGTAACCCTAGTATAGTGCCATCAAGTCCACTCTCCAAAGCAGCCATTTTCTCCAGGGGAACTTAGTCTGGAGATCAATTGTAATTCTGGGAGATCTCCAGGTACCACCTGGAGGTTGGCAACCTGATTGCCCACCTATAAAGGCCTTTAAAATGGCATTTCTCTACCACAAGCCGACTGAATGTTTCCACTATAACTACTTTGTGTGGAAGGAGCTGGATCCAGTCACTCAATCTCACCTCATTTTCCTTCATACTAGAGCCCCCAACCCACATGACTTTTTGTACCTATGAGGTCTAATGATTCTCAGCATAGCCTTTTTGGGTAGTTAAAAAGAATGCCTCCTTCCTTTTTCACCAGCAGAAAAACTAGTTGAATCCTAGTGCTGGATTAGATTGGGCACCAATACAAGGTGAGCCCCGAGACCTAGATTCAAGAATTGGGGCCAGAAGGCAAGGCAATACCAAAACAGGCAAAACAGGCTATCTGATTCCAAACAGCAAGGTGGGGACAGAAAATCCAATGTAAGGTTAGTTCCTACCTTTTGACCAAGAGCCATTGTTTGGCCCCATCCATCTTTTGGAAGGGGGAGGATTATAGACCATTAGATGAGCTGGGCTGCCTTGTACAGCCTAGCCAATAGGATGGACAGAAGGAGAGCTATTGAAAGCCTCCTCCACCCATTCTGGTCAGCCTTTTGCTTGTGAAGATGCCCTACCCACCTTTCAATCATTAAGCAGTGTTTCCTTGTCTCAGATTTTTACCGTAAAAGGTTTGCTAAATAGGCCTGGTCTTAACCAAGATTGGTTAGGCCCTAACTAAAGGGCTTGGCAGGATTACTGTAGGTCAGCTGCTCCAGTTAATTGGATTGCCAAGCACCCTGAGGTCCCGGTCACACGGCAAAGTTGCCACGGGAGAGGCACGGATGGTGGGCGGATTATCCAGGCACGATCACACCCCAACATCTGGGAAGTGGAGCGCACCCGTGGCTTACCGCCAACAATGCGAGTTAAAAAACTAGTACCTCCAAGGTACTAGTAAACGTTTGCCACGGGCTGCCTCCAGACGCCGGTGGTGTGATCGCGCCGGCACGCAGCATTCCCCTCCAGTCCCTCATTTACCCACCGGCGCTGAGGGAAGGACCCATGGTGTGCCGCCGGCGGGTCTGATTGCGTAATCATGGATCAAACTGTGCTGGGGCAATTAGCCACGCCTTCCCCCCGCGATATCCGGCCCGTGTGACCGGGGCCTGAGATGCTTAAGGATGAGGAAAGGTAAAACAAAAACAAAACCACTTCATGCTTATTATCCCAAGGTCCTGGGGTGGGAACTTTTGCTGCTGGACTCTTGCCTGAACCCACATGCTAACCAGCACAGGGAGATGATACTGATTAGGGGTGTGCCTTTTTTAATTGGTATTTTTTGGTGCAGGGCTTTTGGACCTGGAAAAAAAAAAGGTATTTCAGAAAAATCCCAGTTCCAAGTACTGGTATGGTATTCAGCTCTGGGATTTTTTGGACCTCCCAAATTTTTCTGGGTCCAATAGAAAAATAATGTTTGTGGGTTTTTTTAAAGCCAGTGTGATCCTGGGGCTGGTGTGTTTTCTCCTGCAGTGTAGTTTAAAGCTGGACCCAGGATCTGTGCGCCTTGGGGAGGTCTTTCCCCACTGCGTGCAAACCAGGCTGGGATGGCTTCTCCTGCAGCAAGAGAAGTTGGCCCCAGGATCTACTGTGTTGCAACTAGCAGATTGCTCCCTGCAGCACAGCAGCTTCTGGGGCTGGCTTCTTGTGCAGCCTTTTTAAACAGGGGCTGCAGGAGAGGACAGCCTCAAACCAAGTCTGTTCCCCCCAGCACAGCTGATCCTCGGGCTGCTTCGGCAGTCCTTTTAAACTTTAAGCTATGTTCTTCCCAGTATAAAACTTCTTGCCATCCCTTTCCTGGCTAAGGTGTGATTGGTTGCTGCTCAAACAGTGGTCATTTCACACCCTGCTCCTCTACAGTGAAACTGTCTCTTAGGAGTGGGAACAAAAGTCTCTCCCATGCTAAGCTTCCAGAGGGATTATAAGACTGAGTTACTGATAAAGGTGTTTGGGGCAAGCTGAACAGTTCTGTTTGTGCGCAGAATATACCAGTTGCCCTGCAGAAATATTTGGTGAGGATTTCAGTGAGACCTGACATGGATGGCCAAGGCTAGCCTGATCCCATCGAATCTCAGAAGCTCAACAGGGTTAGTCCTGGTTAGTACTTGGAAGGGAGACCACCAAGGAAGTCCAGGGTTGCTATGCAGAGGCAGGCAAAGGCAAACCATCTCTGAATGTCTCTAGCCTTGAAAACACAACAGGGTTACCATAAGTCAGCTGTAACTTAAGGACACATTCCACCATATCAATTGGAGGATGAAGATCAATAGTATAGGATCAGCTTGTCCTAAGGGAACTGGGACAAGAACTCCCTTGAGACAGCCATGACTCCCTGGCCCAAAGCAAGGGAGAAGGGATCTGCCACACCCTTTTTGAGCCTCCATAAATGCTTGGTCAGGACGGAGGACCATGAACAGTACACATGGCTACTCTTGAACTCTAAGGCAGGGTGGTATTGATGCTAACAGGAAGAGGTTTGATGCCTTCCTATTTCTAAGTTTTAGTTACCTGAACTGGAAGCGCAATAGACAACTTAAATAGTACTTCCTACTGCAGATCCTTTA
Source organism: Gekko japonicus (assembly GCF_001447785.1). Taxonomy (NCBI): domain Eukaryota; kingdom Metazoa; phylum Chordata; class Lepidosauria; order Squamata; family Gekkonidae; genus Gekko; species Gekko japonicus. The sequence goes on from NW_015165337.1 coordinate 145,655, forward strand.
TTCTGCAAATAAATTCTGGCCCTTTATTAATTCCTTGATTTGTGAAAGTCTCTTCATTCCACATCCCTTTCCTATGTTATGGATAGGAGATGGAGGTACAGTTGGAACCACACCTGCCAAATCCATTTCTCTCAAAAACAGACATTGTTTGGAAACATTGTGAGTCAATCAAAGAAAAGAGAGTAAAATTGTCTTTCCTGCCACTGCAGAGGACAGCTGCTACACTCCAAATAATGACAGAAGTCATGCCAGGAAAGACAGACCAAGCGGTAACACTGGTGAGCAAGTCAACACACCCGGAGATGTTCATTCTCAACAACTTTCTATCTGGATGACTGGACTGGATGACTATAGAGTTGCACTTTTTCAAGCCATGAAGGAGATTCTAATCACTCTGGCAGCTGTATATGATGGAGCATAAACCCATCAGTGTCTACTAGCCCTGGTGATTAAAGGGAACATCCACATCTAGAGATAGTAAGCCTAAGAATACCAGTGCTAGGAAGCATCTTCAGGGGAAGGCCTTGGTCTCTATACCATGTTTGTCAGCCTTCCATGGAAACTGGTTGGTTAATATGTGAAACAGGATGCTGGACTTGGTGGCCCACTGGTCTGATCCAGGAGAGACCCTCTCATATTCTTAACAATGAGGAGAGAATTAAAGGTATTAGCATGTGAAATACCAGTCCTAGGCAAGGCTCCCTCTAAGCTCTGGAGTCCTGTGAGCAAAAATTCTACTTGGTGAGCTCCTGGCATTAAAGTTGTGAGTGAGCAATTTGGCTGCTGCATAAATTAGTTTGCTCTGGAGCCCTCCTTCCTGAGCTAAAACAAAAATCTGTGAGCTGGAGGCTAAAAAACTGTGAGCTAGCTCATACTAACTCAGCTTAGAGGGAACACTGGTCCTAGGAGGCAACCTCGGCTTCTGTGACCTGTTTGTTGGCCCCCCTTTTTTTAAAACTCAGGCTTTTAACTGAGGGCTTCTCTCCTTTTTACTGTTGGTGTGCTCTGCTTCTAGACCAAAGACTGTTATGTGAATATCACTTTGGGTGGTTCAGTGTTTGTTTTATGCCCTGCCTTGTTTGTAATGGCTTGTTTGGGTTTTGTTGTATTGTTTTGGGTCTGTGGAGAGGCAGCATACAGCTTTTCTAAATAAATAAGTAAATCCCTGCCAAAAGTGAAGCATCTTCCAGGGTTTTTCTCTGGGGATCTACTGTTCTCTGGGGATCTACTGTTCCTGAGGCTACTTGGTGGTCTCCCATTCTTGGTAGCAGCAACTGGACAAATGTATCTGGTTGGCAGTGGATTCTTGCCTGATCTGTGGGGATGCGCCATCATGTCAACCCTTGCCACTAAGGCTAGATCTTCTCTTTTTACGGAGTTCCCTTCCTGTGAAGATTCAACTGGCACAACATTTCATATCCTTTCAGCACAAGGTAAAAGTTTTTCTTTTTTTTGGAAAATAAGGACTTAAAAACTGTTTTTTTCCTTCTCTCATGTGTTGTTATCATCTGTTGATCGCCTTTCTGCTTTGGGTCCTGTTTAGCTTTCATTGTATGTCTCACACACCATGCTTTGCTGATGGGATTTTCTTGTATTTTACAGATGTGCTTATTTTCATCACTTTTATCTGTTCACTGCCTTGGGAGCTTTGTCCAGAGTCTGACAGACAGAGGCATCTCCTAAATAAAGAACACTGACCTATATGCTTCTATAGCTTAGGTAAAATTCCCAATAGCTGGGGCTGATACCTCTTGACCTAAGTTCTTTGAAAAATGTGCTCAATTAAAAGAGAACTTGCTATATCTTACCGTGTGTGTTGCTCTTTGAATAGTGATGCTGCTGCTTTAATATCCAGTCAAAGGGGGAAAGATGCATTCTGGCACTAGTTTTTGTACAGTTATGCTTGATTACATTCTGCCTACATAAGCGCAAGCCAGCCGGACTCCACAAAGCCCAGATCCTGCTGTGTTGCGTTTTTTATTCATGAACATACAAGTACCTGTCAAGACTGACCTCTTCAGGTAGTTCGTAACAGAGTTGTGAAAAGGAGCTGAGGGTGGCCAAGTGTGCCAGTTATGGAAAACAGTGAGGATCCCTAGGGGTGAGGAAGAAGAACAATCACACCACTTGGAGAGATATCTTTCCATGTTATTCTGCAGTGGGAAAAATAGATTTAATTGGCTGAACAAACTTGCCTGTCAAAGAAACCCATTCTGCAATGATATTTGAAGATAACTGCAGGAATATATTCTTCTCTCAGGAGGGGGACTAGATGTTTACAAGAGAGGCAGAGTCACTGCTGCTCAGAGTCCTTTTGTCTCCTCTTCCTGGTAACTTCTAGTATCATCACCATACACTGGGAGCCATTTCATCACCTCATAGAATTGGCTGTTAGTGGTAGCAATGGCAGAGAAATGCCCGGCATGTGGCCAGATATTGCTCCAGACCAGGGGCTACCTGGGCATGTCCTTCCCAGTGCACGAAGGGAGCAAGGCTGAAACAGTCAAGAGCAGCCTCACCCAACAAGACCAGCAGCAAGGCAGGGACTGGTGAGACAAACTCAGACTGGCGGGTAGGAATGATGCCACCAGGGCAGCTCCAGTGGGGGACAGTTCAGCCAGAAGGCTGAGTTTCCTGGGGGCAACAAGAGAGTAGACTCACTGCAAGGTAGGATGGGCCCAGAGACCCAGTAGCCCTCTGGCTATTCTGCCTGGTTGTGAGGAGGAGGAGGCAGGAGGGCGATAAGGGTGGGGCAAGGACCAGGTGTGGGCACAGGGAAGAGGTAATGAAGGGACTGGCCTCTTACAGACTTGCCCAGACACCAGCTGGATGGAACCCGGCCCAGGACTGGGTGCCAGTGGAGGATTGGAGACAGCAGAGGTTAAAAGGGAGATGCCCGATGATGACCAGAGAGGAGAAGCAGGCTCAGCTCAAGGCTGTGAGAGCCAAGTAAAGAGCCAATTCAAGCCAAATCCATCCACCTTACAATGGAACAACGCTCTGAGAAGGGGACATGATCCCTTAGAAGAGCTCCTTCCTTGGTGGATGAATAGATATCCTCTTTTGCTAGACGTGACATCCCACCATCAAGCTAACAGCTACCTCCTTTTTTTGTTTTTTCCACTCTGAGTGGCAGTGGGAAATGGGAGTGGGAAATGGGGTGGGGGATTCCCCTGCATGCACTGGGAGCAGTGGGAAATGGGAGCTGGGGGTGGGGGATTCCCCTGCATGCACTGGGGGCTTGGCAGCCCTAGACAGAGCACTGCACCGAAGATGCTTCTCTTTTAGCCAACTCCCAGATCATTCTTCCTCTGTTTCCTGACTCAGAGCTGCAGTTTCTTCACACACACTTCTTCTTGTGATTCTCCAAACTCTGATGCCTGTGTAAATAGCTGATTGAAGAACGTAATATTGGATTAACGTTCCTTTGTCATAGGCCCAAACTCCTAGAAGGCATGTTTTTAGGCAAAAGGAAAAAAAGCAGCACTGATACATCCATTCATAATAATTGGACAACAATTTCACAGCACTGTAAAGTCAGTGACCTGAGCACAAGGACTGAAAGCTGATAGCTGAAGTACCCCAAGCATAATGCAGTGCTATGCTGACCAGACAAAAGGAAAAGTTTGTCCATGGTAGGCCCAAAGTAGTCCAATTTCAGAGTAATGACAAACGGAGCAATTCTGCGGAACTACTGGCGTTTGTATGGGGACTTGGGAAGAGGGAGAATGTCCTTTGTAAAAGCATAGCATCTCGGTGTAATGGCAGCTAATATCAGTACATTATCTATTATTCGAGGACCTGTCATTTTCCCACTAAAACCACACCATGAAAACTCTCAGAGCAAACTAATGCCTATTTCAATAGGAAGGAAATAACTAAAAGGATTGGCAAGTGCCTCCATTTTTCATGTAACTTTCAATGTCCCCCGTTCTGTGATTCAACCATTAGATTTTTTTAAAATGTAATTTCAAACATGCTATCGTTTCTATAGGAATAATACTATATGAGAGAAAATCAAACATTCATGGCCAACATCTGAGGTTTTACACTCCATAAACCTGCTCTGAACTTGGATAATAGTAATAGAATTATAGAAAAATAGAGCAAATGTTCACCATAAATACAATATATTCACAGGGCTCTAACGAAGCGGTGAAGTTTGTATCACAGGCATATAATCTATTGGGTCATAACTGATTAACCGGAAAACCCATCTAATTCAGTTCTTGGCCCCTGAGTCTTCAACAAATGCATTCATTATCTAATAAAATGTCTATCAGGGAAATACCTTCCACACACACCCTTTAATACTTCCATTAAACACTGGGGATTGACTAATTTCTTAACCTTTTCCAGACCCTCCAACGATAATTTCTCTACCTTTTCTCTTAATAAAAGCAAAGAAGGAAAGAAACCTGTACTGTAAACATATGAGCTCAGTTACACTCAGTTACAACCAGCAATGCATTCAACAAGGCTTTAACACATGGAATTCACTGCCACAAGAAATGGGTGTGGCTACAAGCATAGGCAGGTTCAAGAGGGGATTGGATAAAGATATGGAGCAGAGGTCCATCAGTGGCTATTAGCTGCAAGGTATAGATAGAACACTATGTCTGGGACAGTGATGCTCTGTATTCTTGATGCTTGGGGGACAGCAGTGGGAGGGCTTCTGGAATTCTGGCCCTGCTGGTGGACCTCCTGATAGAACCTGGGTTTTGGCCACTGTGTGACACTGAGTGTTGGACCGGATAGGCCACTGTCCTGATTCAGCATGGCTTTTCTTATGTTCTTATGAGATGCAGCCAGTCACAAGTGGATGCCATCATTTTCTGTGGCTATTTTCATTGGTTTGGATCCTAGGATTTTTTTCTGCTAAGTTGCTCCTGTGAGTCCCTTCTGTCAAAGTTTTCAATAGACAACATGAGTGACAGAAAATGTCGTCAAGTTGCAGGTAATTTATGGCAACTCCTTAGGGTTTTCGTGAAGAACAGAGGTGTTTTGCTGTTGCCTGTCTCTGCATAGCAACCCTGGACTCCCTTGGTGGTCTTCAATCCAAATATTAGCCATTGCTGATCCTGATAACGTCTGAGATCTGATGAGACTGTGCTAGCCTGTCCTGTCCAGGTGAGGGTCAGACAACATTACATGTGTGGAAATCATCATGCAGAGAGGGCAAGAGAGATCCAGCATGGTGTAACGGTTAAGAGCCACAGACTAATAAGAAGAACTGGATCCCCCACTCCTCCACATGAAGTCTGTTGGGTGACCTTGGCTCAGTCACTGTTCTCTCAGAACTCTCTCAGCTCCACCTACCTCACAAGGTGACTGTTGTGGGGAGAGGAAGAGAAGATGATTATAAGCCACTTTGAGATTCCTTAGAGTAGAGAAAAATGGGGAAGAAGAAAACCAGCTCTTCTTCTTCTAGAGCAGGGGTGACAGACATATGGCCCGTGGCTGGATCTGGCCACCGCAGGGCTCAGATCAAGCCCACAAGCAACTTCCTTCCCCTGCTTCCTTTTCCAGGGCTACTGCTGCAGCTGCACCATAGCTTGCCTTTTTTACAGCTCCCTCAGTGGCTCTTTGCTTCCTGCTTCCTGTTTCCTGCCTCTTACCTCCCCTCACAGCTCTGTCAGTGGCTGCTTCCTGCAAGGGAGATACAAAAAGACATCTCTCTCTCTCTCTCTCTCTCTCTCTCTCTCTCTCTCTCTCTCTCTCTCTCTCTCTCACACACACACACACACACACACACACCTTCTGCTTCCTTCTCTGAGGCTTCTCCTCCTCTTTTGGGGAGGGAGGAGAGAGAGAGAGAACAAAATTGGAGTCCCATGGCAGCTTTAAGACCAACAACGTTTTATTCCAGGTATAAGCTTTTGTGTGCAAGCACATTTCTTTGGAGGGAAGGTGGGTGGTTTCTTCCAACAATCACAATTTACACTGAGGAAATTATTTTGGGTTTTTCTGAAAAGTTTTTTTTAAAAAAGATTGGATTTCTCTGTTACTATCTGGTTTTATTTTATTTTCGGGAAAAAAACCCTGATAAGGAATTAGAACACTTGACCTGGTCCTTATATCTTGGAGAGTGGAGTGATTTCAGATGCCAAATGAAAATAGCACACATTGGTAATGAGACAGGAAAACTAGGTCTCACTTCAGTCCTGGAGGATGCATTGTCTTGAGCTTCATGATCAATTGCACTTCAGCAGTCTCTCTTTCTAATCTCCCTTTTAAATTCCTTTGCAAGAGTACTGCTAGTCTTAGGTCAGCAACTGAATGTTGTGGTTTATAATGTCAGACTTATGTCCATTTATTCTTTGCATCCTCCTGGACTGAATCCTCCTGGACAGAATTGAGACCTAGGTTTCCTGCCTCTCATTACCAATGCTGGTATCTCCACACCTACTACCCCTCTGCATATCACACCTAATCCAATCAAGCCTGCTATTGTCATTTACCTGCTATCGCCATTCAGCATCTGAAATCACCTTTATACAGTTTATATCTCTAGTACCTCATGTTATATTTTATGGCATGCATGGCATGGCCCTCATAATAAATGAGTGCAATACCTCTGTTCTAGAGGCCACACGTGTGCTGGTAGAATCACTGGCTCGTGAGCAAGGAGTCTATGCATGTATAAGTATATGCACATAAGCTCTATCCCCATGATTGGGAATGCTCCCTTGTTTAAACACTACCAGTGATAGGGATGGAGCGTACACTTGTATGTACACTTCTTCTGAAACTGCTGGTCCCCAAGTGGAGGTCATGAGTGAAGGAATTAAAACACCAGGTTTTTCCCCCCACCAAAATGTGGGTACTTCATGGGCAGAGGATACATTTGCAGGGTTTCTCCCCCACCACCACCACAATACCCTGCTATCACTGCATGATCTATTTCCACCAGGTACTAATCCAAGCCAATGGGAAGAGAGAAGGGTGAAGACAATAAATAAGACTCTTTCCTTGTTTATCAAAGTTATACATAGGGGATGTAACTCTAGATTATAAGGAACTACTGCTGAAAGATTTGGTACACATGTTCCAGATCACATGGTTTTATTGTTTTCATGTTTGTAAGGGTGGCATTCAACTTCAGCTTCATTAACCATTGGGTTCTCCCACCTCACAAATCACAGAGTTCCTATTTTAAGGAACATAAGAATAAAAGAAGATCCTTGCTGGATCAGACCAGTGGTGCATCTAGTCCATCTTGTCTAGCATCCTGATTTACACAGTGGCCAACCAATCACCATGGAGGGCCAATTAAACAGGGCATGAGGGCTAAGGCATTCCCCTGAGTTTGCTTTCTTGCACTGATACTTAGAAGTTTATTGTTTCTGAATGTTTCTACTTTATACCAATGCAACTCCGATTTTGATTAACTGGTGGTGGAAAGTGCCACCAAGTCACAGCCAGCTCATGGTGATCCTGTAGGGTTTTCAAGGTGAGATATGAACAGAGTTGGTTTGCCATTGCCTGCCTATGTGTCACAACCCTGGACTTCCTTGGTGGTCTCCCATCCAAGCACTAACTAGGGCCAACGTTGTTTAGCTTCCAAGATCACATGAGACTAGGCTAGGTCAAGACTTTTGTTAATTACCTTCAGTATATTAATGGAAGGAAAAGATTCACATTTGATCAGCAACTAATCAAACAAAATTAAATAAATATCATATATACATACATTTTTATTTACGATCCAGAGATCAAATAACATTATTATGACAGAGTCTGAGTCTAGTACACACTGCATATAGGCATTAACATAAAGAAAAATAAAATTTCAAAACCTTCCTATACTTACTAGGTGTTGAGAGTCTGGGTTATCAGCTTCCTTGTCAATAAAACTTAGTGCAGAACTTGGCCACTTTAATGGAAGTCTCATTTAAAATATCTGCAAGGAGGAGGGATGTATAAAATATATCCAATCTGCCTAGTAGATAGAACAAGAAGCAGGACCCGCGATACTCGTGGGGTTGGTGTATTCCCCACGGCTCCCGGGCTGCCAAGGCTTCTCCCCGCC
>NW_015165337.1:154232-159876 GCF_001447785.1 Gekko japonicus
CTTCGTTCCAAGAGCGTTCCCTGTGCATGCGCAGGGAATGCTCTTTTTTACTTTTGTCAAAGTAAGGCCCCCCCGATAATTTTTACACACTTTAAGATTTTTGTGCACACGTGGGGATCGCCCCACGTGTGCACAAACCTCTCCCTGCCCCCCAGGTGGCCCCAGAGCACGGATTTAGATATCCGCACTCACAGGGCCACTTCGCTATTAGATATATAGATATTGGGGTGAGGTGTATGGAGCACATGTCCTTGTAGAATTTATAATATAGTAAATAAATATCTAGTTCACCGTTGTTTAAAATACTGGAGTCTCCAACATGGGACAAAGTAAGCATACAGCTGCCCCCACCCCAGTCTTCACAAATAGCAGTACTGGTGAATGTGTGTATTTGTAAAGAAAAGGCTTCATCCGAATGAGGCACATGAGTTTGGGAGAAAATGGATATCCTTACTGCTGTTCACCAATTTATTTTCTGTCCCAGGTCTTTGTGAGCTGTTCATTTCCATCATCCATAATTATACACCCCATTCATCTACATTGTCCTTTTCCCCAAATAAAACAGAACAATCACACATTTGTTTTCCCAGTGACCTCCCCTTGAACTTTGTAAAGACAGACAAGAGAAAACCCAGTAATTTTCTAAACACGTCTCCTAATAGATTAAGCTTCTCTGCTTCCTGCCATGTCTTTGCTATTTTGTTTCAAGTCCTGAAATTCACAAACAGGGTTTGTAATGCATACATCATCCCCAGAATCTCAATGCTCCTTTGCTTTGGGGGGAAGAAAAGGCAAAAAATCTAATCATTTGCTCTCTATGCTACAGGCATCATAATAACACAAGAATACCTGCACTGTAAGATTAATCCTGACACCTAGTGTTTGTGAGAACTACAAACACTATCTGTACAGCTCATAAGGTGTATGAAAATTTGAAGTATGGGTGATAGTTAGAAATGGGCACGAACTGGCTCACAAACAAAGGTTGATTTTGCACTAGAGCTGCCTCGACGTTACGCCGCTGTTTGCCCTGATACTATTGGTCAATTTCACACCCGAAGCCATGGGGCTGCATTTGACCCTCGGCTTTGCCTGATTTCCTCCGCACTTTCGTGATCCTCAAAAGACAGGATTACGAAACTGCGGGGGGAATTGGGCAAAGCTGCGAGTCAAAATGCAGCCCCGCAGCTTCGGGTGTGAAATTGACCAATAGTATCGGGGCAAACGGTGGCGCAACATCGAGGCAGCTCTAGTGCGAAATCAGCCTAAAGTTCATGATGCATTTTGGCTGGTTCGTGATTCGCAAACTGAATTTTGTAGCAGGTCAACCTGCACAAACTTTCAAGCAGTTTGTGAAGGTTCATGGTGGTTTGTGAATGGATACATTTCCAGATAGACAGACTCTGCTCAAATAAAATGTTTACCAAACTTCAAAGCAACAGGGGGCCAGAATTCTTCTGGAAACACTCTTGTCAGTTTCAAGCTAGAATTGTCAGTTTCAAGAGGGTTCTCCCCTTTGCCTGCATTTCTTTGTGTTTCCTTCTCATTTTCTTACACACAGCTTGCAAAATTTGCCCTCACTTTGATTTGTTGTGCCTCTGTGCTTTGAGAGCAGTTCTTTTAAGCTTGCAGTGCCACAGTGGCATGCTGCGCAGTGTGTTGAATTTGAGTCAGCCCGCTTTAGCTAAAGTCCATTTATGCCCTGCTGAGAGCTAACTGTAGCAAACCACGCTGACACGCTGACACGCTGACACTTGTGGTTAACTATGTACAGTTTTTATTTACAATATATACAGCTGACCATCAAAATGCTTTGAAAGACACCGCATAAAAGAAGAAGGAGATACATACATAGACTACATACACATATATACAGTAATCAGCCAATCAGCTTCCTGTTGAGTCACGCATTGTCCAGCTCCTGCCTGAACTGGCTAGTTCTGGCTCCTGTGGCTGTCAAACAAAGTGTCGGTCTAGATGGGCAGGATCACTTGTTCTGAAGCCTTATAAGTCAACATAGCAGTGGGTTCCGCTGGGCATTCTGTACACTCAAATGGTTGTGCTGGACTTGGCACTGAAGGGACTCTCTGGTTTCACATTAGTCCAGTTTTACTTGCATTGCCATAGTGGCACTGGGTTCTGCTGGGCATTCCATATACTGAACTGCTTCTGCTGGGCTTGCAACCCTCTCCCTTGCTTGGAGTGTGATTCTATGCTAGACATCAGTCTTGTTGAGCTGGCGTTGCCACAATGGCACTGGATTCTGCTGGGCACTCTCTGAACTGGTACTGCTGGGCACTCTGTACATTGCATTGATTCTTCTGGGCTTGTAAAAATGCCCCCCTTGGATTTCTACTGCAGAGATTCTCTGGCTTTACTTTAGTCCTGTTGGATTTGCAATGCCCCAGTGGCACTGGTTCTTCTGGTCTTGCAAAAATGTCTTCACCTTCAGTTTCTACTGCAGAGATTCACTGGGACTTTAATTCTGTTCTGCTGGGCTTCTATTGCCCTTGCTTTTTTGCTGGGTTTTTTCCTCCATTGGAAACAATGAAAGATGGGGGCACCTTCTTTGGTGGGTCATAACTCAGACCCTGTAAATCCAATCCTCACCAAACTTGGAGTGCGGATATAGGAGAGGCAGCTGGAGACCCCATGCAAGTCTGGTGTTTCTAGCACACCAGAGAGCACTCTACTGCAACACAAACTGAGCCAAACCACTAACCACTAACTGAGCTGCTTTTCCCTGGTTCATGTCCATCCCTAGTGATAATACCTACACCTTTTGGCTACTACATTAATCTGTTTCTCCACCAGGAAGACAACATTTAACATCACACCTAGTCTCAAAGTTGGACAAAGAGAAATATGCCACCTCGAAAAGTAGGGAGAAATGTATCCTTCATGACTGTAGCTTTACTGACCAGTATAATTGCTATTTTAAAATTATTTTTATTCATTTGATTTATTTTATTGGACTTGTATCCCACCCTCCTTACAAGCAGGTTCAGGGTGAGTTCCATCAATATTAATACAAACTACAGTAACAATTAAAACCAATTTAAAACAACAAATTAAAACAATGCAAAAGTCATAAAATAACATGCAAGATCTAATCAGATGTCTCAGCAGTTAAGATGGAATGGTATTTTTATTTATTTTATTAATGTGTTAATTATTTATTACTTTGTTAATTAAATAATAATGTATTATTTTCTCTGGATTCAACTTGTTTGCCCTTTGCCACTTGACCACAGCTGGCAGGCATAGCTATGGACAGAGACTGCCATTTCTGGTAGTTTAGAGAGAGAGATGTATAGTTGAGTTCCAATCTGCCCTGAAGCTCTTCTTATGTTGTTATGAATAGCTTTAAAGGGGGATTAGATAGATTTGTGGAGGATAGCCTATCAGTGGCTCCTAGCCATGACTATGGGAACCTCCACATTTAGAGGCACTAAACCTCTGAATCCCAGAGGCAGGAGGCATCATCAGGGGAAGGCCTCAACTTCTATACCCTGTTGTTGGCCATCCAGAGGAACTGGACTATTGGCAGGGGTCGTTTCGTAGAAAAAGAGCTAGGGGAACTAATTAGCATAACTCATTAGCATATGCCACACCCCCTGACATCACTGGACGTGTGTCAGAAGGCCACACCCCCTGACATCACTTGTACATTCTGATCGAGCAGGGCTCTTTGTATAAAATTAAAACGTGCAGGGGAAAATACAAAACTCTGCAGTACACTACAGGAGACGTCTCATTTTGCTAATTCTATTTATTTATTTAAATATTTACACCCTGCCCTTCCCTCTTAGCTCAAGGCAGCTAATTCTACTCTCCAGCTATCACATGGTTGATTTAAACCAATACAGGGCCATTCCAGTTCTGATTCCAAATGCTTCATCAATATCAAGTGATTGGCCATGTCACAGTGACAGGACAGATACAGAACTAACAACAATTACCGGGAGGCACACGTCAACGAAGGTTATCCATGCTTAGCTTCCGAGATCCGATGAGATCGGGCTTGCCTGGGCTATTCAGGTCAGGGCTCCATAGATGATCTTATGAGCAGAGCTCCTATCTTGCTTGCTTAAGCAACTTGCTAACCAAGAAATTAGGCAGTTTGATTGTCTGGACCTGGCATTCACTGTCCAGTTAGTAACTCATTCGCGGCCATGAATTATTTATAAAATTAAGTGCCCATTAATTTACTCGTGTATTATGCCCTTGAATTGATTTCCTTCATAAGAGCTTTTCTAGGGCCCTCCCCCACACACACACTAACAATGGCCCATTCATTTCACAGGAATTGGCTACTTTTCGTATTTATCACAGTCACATTCACCCAGTTAATTGCTCTGCTTGAGCGCCACTTAATTTTTCAAATTACCGCGGAAGATGTCAAGAACAGTTGCACTTTTACTAACTCTGCTGGAGCCAGATTGTGATTCTCTGCTACTCTGCAAAATGAGTATTTCTGAATTTTGCAAGCGCACCGTTATGGTTCAAAGCACCCCAGTTTCTGATCTGGGTTTTCCCTGTTTGGAATGAAACAGTAGTCAGTCATCTTTCTCCTGACAATAACAACAGTAGTTAGATTGGAGTTCTGCAGCTCCAAGGGAGCTTTGACTCCCAGCAGCTCATACCCCGAAACTCTTGTTGGCCTCTGAGGTGCTCCTGGGCTTGAATATAGCTGTTCTACTGAAGATCAACATGGCTACTCTCTACAGCTAATAACAACAATAGCAACCATTAAGGCTGATGCATTTTTTCATCAGTTACACACACAAAAAGTCATCAAAAGAAGTCACACTGGTGGTAGAAAGTGCCGTAAAGTCAGGTTTTCAAGGCAAATAACAAAGAGAGGTGGTTTACCATTGCCAACTAACTGGGTGGTCTCCCATCCAAGTACTCACCAGGGCTGATCTGGCTTAGCTTCTGGGATTGGGCTAGCCTGGGCCATCCAGGTCAGGGCTCAGGAACACAAGTTGTGCTGAAAATGAATTTTAAAAGCAGAGGTCATTTCGGGGGGGATCGCGGGGGATCGCAGTTCTCCCGGGTGAGGTACGGGGGGGCGGGGTACATGACGAAGCCCTGCCCCCTGCTTCCGGCCGCCCCGCTTCCGGCCCTCATTCAGCCAGGAGGAGGCAGGAGAAGAGGGAGGGTAAGTTGCTTCCTCCCTGCCTCTCCCCACCCCTGCCTGGGGCCAGGGAGGGCCTTCGCGGGGCTTCCTTGCACTCCCGCCGGCCTTGCAGGTCCACCGCCGGGCCCCTCCATCAGATCTGAGAAGCTAAGCAGGGTCAGCTCTGGCTAGTATTTTGAAGGGTCACCTCCAAGGAACAGTAGGGTCATGACATGGAGGCAGGCAATGGCAAACTACCTCTGAACGTCTCTTGCCTTGAAAACCCTACAGGATTGCCATAAGTCAGCTGTGACTTGATGGGGGAGGGAGTTTGGAAATGGGCAGTTGAAGCTTTCCCTGGCATGGAGGCAAATAATATCACTTGGTAAATGATATCCCTTTAAGGCTCTGTTAAAGGGGCAGGATATTTTCCTCCAGGACCACTGGCAAGACTAGGAGGTGCTATGCCTCAACATGTTCATTTCTCCATAGATGATCTTGGGGGGGGGGGTTGTATTGTGT
>NW_015165337.1:161275-163393 GCF_001447785.1 Gekko japonicus
GGTCCCCCGCCGGGCCCCTCATGGGGCTCGGCAGTGGAGCTGCAAGGCCGGCGGCTGCTGGGACCGTTGGGGGCGGGGTGTGTGGCCTTATGATGTCAGGGGTTGTGGCCTTATGACACACTTCCGCTGATGTCAGGGGGTGTGGCATATGCTAATGAGTTATGCTAATGAGTTCCCCTAGCTCTTTTTCTACGAAACAACCCCTGTTTAAAAGATTCACAGCAACATAAGAGGGATAAAAATGTGATCAAAAATACTTTTGCTGGCAGAGTCCAAGTTAAATATTAGGGAGCAGGTGGTCAATACCCCTGACCTGGATGGCCCATGCTAGCTTGATTTCATCTGCTCTTGGAAGCTACGTGGGGCTGGCCCTGGTTAGTATTTGGATGTATTTGCAAGATCCACCAAGGATTTGCAAGATCCACCAAGGAAATCCAGGGTTGTGATGCAGAGGCAGGCAATGGCAGACCACCTCTGGATGTCTCTTGCCTTGAAAAACCAACGGGGTCACCATAATTCAGCTGTGACTTGACAGCACTTTCCACCACCATATGGTCCATCCAAGATCCTGGAAAAAAGTTTGTTTTAAGAAGAGAAGCTTTAAGATTTCAGGTAATGAGGACTTCCGGTTTCGGCGGCGCGGATGGCGACCGGCTCTTGGGACGTCTCCCAGAGCCGGATCGCCCAAGCACAGCCCGGGGGGGTCCCGCGCCAGCGGAGATCCTAAGGAGCCCTCAGAGAGAGGGCTCCGAACCAGGGGGTGCGCTAGGGGGAAGCCTCTTGCCGATCTGATGGTCGGGAATTGAGGCTCTCCCATTTACCCCAAACGGCCCCGGCTGTGACTTGACCCCTGAAGGGGTTTAGCAACGCCACCGGTGGAGCGGAGTGGTGATGCGACAAAGCTCTTTTTACCACTCATTCTATTCTTTATCCCGCTATATACCCATCCTATTTCTGGAATTTAAAAGAAATATCTCTCCTTTTTAGGAGAGGGAATAAAGCTTATTTAAAAAAAAAAAGATTTCAGGTAATGAGAGATCTGCTTGAGAACTTTGCATCTGGGTGATATTTGAAGAGATTTACTCCTGCTGGCTTCTGCAGGCATTTAAAAGGTTAACTTAACCTACTGTACATTTTAACCAATGGTGATTTTGCCACGTTCTGAAGCTATTGATTTCACCTCCTTGACGCGTCCTTTTAAAATGACATCTTAAAAAAAAAAAAGTCCAAATGCACAATAGGAGCCTTTTGCTGGTGCAGAAACGCAAATCAAGGAGCTATGATCAACATGAATTGAGCTTGCTCCTTGGAGATTAAAGCTCCAGGAACGGAATTATCCTCTGATGAATTTTACCAAGACTCATTCAAAGGCTTTTTTTGAAGATCTTTCTTTTATATTAGGGGGTGTTGTTGTCCCCCCCCCTTTTTGAGTTGAATTTTTAGCAAGGTGATCCGAGAAGAAGTCCACCCCTCCCAGTTGGAATAAATTAGCAATTTTAAGGAACATCTGTGATTACTGCTGAAAAGCTGAGGACTCTGAAAAATTGCTTTGATCCACAAACTGTGTAATCTTAATGCTTTCTGATATGCTCACTGATACTGTGTGTTTCAGCCAGACAGCTGTGAGAGGGCTTCCATGGGTATTGTGTGTCTAGGCATAATACACAGTAAAATATTAATTTGAGTTCCATTTGCACTTAGGGCGTTGGGCTTTTTTTTTTTTAAGGGAAAAAAGCCATTAATTGCACAAGAATTACAATAAACTTGGAAAACAAGACACAGCACAAACAAAACTGCAGCTGTGCAGGCCACAAAATGAACTAATTACCAAAAGAAAACATGGTCTTGGTAATAAGGGTAATAATGTTGCTAGAGACGCCTGCAGAATTCTCTCCATCCACATTTCTCTCTGAATTTGGAAAGTTCTGTTTTACTCAGTCTTGTAACCTGAGCAGCACCATGATGGAAGTAACTGGCCATTCTTTCTTTTTTGCCTTTCCAAAACTTTCCTCACAGTGCTACATATGCATAGTGTACTGCAGAACTCATGTCCTTCCTTCCTTCCTTCCTTCCTTCCTCCCTTCCTTCCTTCCTTCCTTCCTTCCTTCCTTCCTTCCT
>NW_015165337.1:163827-173880 GCF_001447785.1 Gekko japonicus
CCCTCCCTCCCTCCCTCCCTGATTACTCAGGCACTTCACTCCACATGTATGTCAGGGATTATTAGCAGTCTCTCCACTCTGGTCAGTGAGATCTGGCTCTGTTCAGACTTGTGCATTCTTAGAAGCCATACCTGGGCTGTGGATGGGCTTTGTGATGAGGTAAGGAAGGCATCAGCCATGCAAACTTTTCAGAACCTTGCAAAAATTTCAAAACAGAGGTTACCCAGTTTGTCTTTGATAGATCGTGACTGGTGTTTTTGCTTAAATTTAATACAAGCTGCTTTGAGAAAATGTGTTTAAAATTAGTTTAATTCATTAATTAATTTTAAAATTAATACATCAGTAAAGGCTTGGACAGCCTATAAAGTAATTGTGGTTGTACAAAGATAGCTTTTTTCACTGTGACTTAATGAATCTACATATGCAAACTGAGTGCTTTCGCAAACTGTATATGGGCCAGTTTGGAAATAGCTACCAATTGTATGAATTCTGGATGAAGGCAGAAGGAATGGAATGCTGGCTGAGTGTTAAAGGTTGCTTGACAGCTTTTCCTTTCCTGCCAGACCATCCCAAAGTTTGATCAGCCAACAACCTCTGCCTATCAAGCTAATGTTCTATGGATGGTCTGTTTGAAATTCCTTGCTGGCTATCTTAAATTGTTCTTTTTCTAATTCATCTTCGTGTCCTCCCTCTTCCACTCAAAACACAGAATTAATTAACTAACCCACTAACCACAAGGTTCAAGTAAGTGAAATAAGCTTAATACGGGGGGGAGGGGGGGGGTGGATGATGAAACAAAAGAGAGTGAAAGATATTTTTTTTAAATGTTTTATGAATTAACACATTTGCACTGATATTGTAGGGGAAGGGGGGGAAACACACACTGGAACAGAACCAACTGAAACATTCAAAGCACTCTGTGCAAAGCAAACCATGGAGGATTCCTAATGTATCTGCTGAAGAAATGAGCCAACATAGCTTGAAGCTCCAAAACCCAGAGAAAAATTCAGAAGGACTTTTTAAAGGTCCTAGTCTATATATAATTAAGTTCATTACATTGTCATAAATCACTCTGACTTTTCATATTAAACCAGCCTGAACTTCTTAAAATGCCTGTCCAAACTGGAAGACTCTAATGGACAGCATCCTTCTGACTTTAGGGGACACATTGCCAGGATCTCAGAAACACATTCAAGAAACTTATGACATTTCATCCCTTTCATTACTTAATAAACAGTCACCCATCCTTATCTTTCAATTTTTGCATTATAATGCAGCTGCAGGCTATACTGGGATTATGATATATTAATTGATCGCACAGTGCAATCCCAAACAGCGTTATACCCTTCAGTTGGCTTAGAAGAGCTCAAAGGGGTGTAACCCTGTTTTGGACTGTACTGTTCCACGGTATCTGCCCCCTCTCCACTAGTACATGTCCGGGAGCTACTTAATGTAGAAGGGGATGTAGATGGAGGGGAAAGAGCTGTGTGATTAGAGTATCAGACTAAGGTCTAGGATGGGGGTCCCCAATCTTTTTGCGCCCGCAAGCATCTTTGGCATTCTGACATAGAGTGGTATGTGCAACCACAAAATGGCTGTCACAAAAGGTGGAGCCAGCCACAAAATAGCTGCTGCAGAAGGTGGAGCCAACCACACAGGAAGCCCAAGTACAGGGGAGAAGAAGGGTGATTTTTAAAACGCACTGGGAAAGCGGAGTGAGAGAGAATAAAACAAGCCTGGTGGTGGTATCTGCTGCTGAGACAACATAACTTAAATCTGCACAGCCAATGGGATCTACAGTGGCCAGTCAGAAGATCTGCTGGGCAAGAGCCCCATCTGGCCCCACCAGGGGTCATTTCGTAGAAAAAGAGGTGCAGGGGCTCATTAGCATTACTCATTAGCATAACTTATTTGCATATGCCACACACCCTGACATCACCGGAAGTGTGTCAGAAGGCAACACCCACCGCTCAGGCTCCACTGGATTGTTTTGGATTTTTTTGGGGGGGAACGTGCAGATCTGTCCTCGCAGAGGAGGGAGAGCTTGTACCTGAATAAAACTTGGTCTTAAAGGTGCCACTGGACTGTTTTGGACTGAGGAGCTGGAGGGGACTCTGCAGCTTACCTGGCTGTTTCTTGCTCTGACTGAGGGCTGCTGGCAGCAGGGGGTGGGGCTTGTTGCACGTGCCCACCCCCTGGGCTCTTTACTGCCGGAGCTCCGCTCCTGTGCGCTCCTACAGGAAATGACCCCTGCCGCCCCACTCACTTTCTAATATCACTTGATGGGCACCACATGTCTATGGGTACCGTGGCACTCGTAGACAATGCATTGGGGACCCAAATCCCTCTTCTACCATGAAACTTACTGGGCAGCTTTGGACCAGTCGCATGCTCTCAGCCTAGTCTACTCTACGGGGCTGCTGTGGAGATAAAATGGGGGAGAACAATGTATGTCACCCCGAGCAGCTTTCAGGAAGGGCAGAATAAAATGTACTAGACAGAAAAGCCTCCCAGACCTCATCAGTCATTCCTAAAGCATACAATAGTAGGAATTATTGATTTTGGTGGGCTCAGACTGGGGTAACTCTGCATAAGAGCACATTACTTCTTCGTGTTTTTCCTCTAAATCTAATTATGCCCAATTTATAGGATCCAGCAGACCTCTCAGTGAACTGGATGGAAAAGACAAGGAGGGGAGATATGCTAGGAGAGTGGGGTTTTTTTTACTTTCGAAAACCAGCAATGGAAGATGGTGTCAGTAAGATTTATGGGTGATATCTCACCACCGAGAGATTGTAGCTGGTAAGGAGCAAACTCCAGCAGTAATTTATGGGGCCCTGTTATGACAGAGTTCTCGCCTGGAAATGAAAAAGGTGCTATTAAAACAAAAGCTGGTGATCTGGGATGTTGTTGTAAACAATGGACCCCTTAACCCACTTCCTGCATACCAAGGGCCAATAGTTCCAGTAGGAGGCTGGCAAAACCTCTGTACTCATGGGTCATGATTCAATAGTGTCATAAATCAGAAGTAAATAAGGTGAGTGGCACTGGCATGCTGAAATCCTACAATTACTTGTTAGGTAAAGGAGATCCCACATGGCTATTCCAAATTCAGTTTGGACTGTGAACTTCCCTCCAAAATTGGTAAAAGCTGAAACTCTAGATGCCAGCCTCCAGGTGGGACCTGGGGATCCCCCAGAATCACAGCTCATCTCCAGAGAGATCAGATCCCCTGGAGAAAATGGATGCATTGGAAGGTGGACTCTGTAGCATTATATCCCACTGAGATCCTTGTCCTCCCCAGGTTCCACCCCTATATCTCCAGGAGTTTCCCAACCTGGATCTGGTGGCCTTATCCCCCACCATCCCCCACCAGTAGCCAGGGATGACCTGACAACCCTAAACTGGATAGCATAGATCTCACATTTCTGTTATCTGCTGATGAAATAAATTCATCATGCTTTTGCAGACTTGCTGCCCCACACATACATGAACCTGCCTCAAACTGAGTCAGATCATTGGTCTATCAAGGTCAATACTGTCTACTCTGGCTGGCAGCAGCTCTCTCATGCAGAGGTCTTTCTCATCACTTACCATCAGATCCCTTTTTTTAACTGGACTTGCCAGGGATTGAACCAGGGACTTTCTGTATGGATAACAGATTTTCTACAACTGAGCCACAGTCCCTCTCCCATATATATAACCATACATTTTCAAGCTTACCCCTGTTTTAGAAACAAAGCACAAGTCCCCACTGGGCAGGAGCCAGACCAACAGTGCTATTCTAAAGACACTTGCTTGGGAGCAAGCCCCATCGAATAAACTTGAGTAGGATTCTGAGTAGATCTGCTTGCGATGGCAGCCTCATAGTCGAGTAGGATCCAAGTGCATTTAAGCAGCCCCTTCCTCACTGCAGCAGGTTCCTGCCTCTGTACCAGCCTAACCCCCCTCTTTGTTCAAATGGTAATGTGGGATTACCTGGTTGCTTCGGAGCTCAGCAGGATGGGGGAGGGGGCTGACAGGGAAAATAACAGATAAGGATGCCAGACCCACACTCCTTGTTAGCTGTTTGGGAGCAGGGCCTCCAATACAGAAATGTCACTGATACTTTGACATCAGGATCCCCCAGAATCACAGCTCATCTCCAGAGAGATCAGATCCCCTGGAGAAAATGGATGCATTGGAAGGTGGACTCTGTAGCATTATATCCCACTGAGATCCTTGTCCTCCCCAGGTTCCACCCCTATATCTCCAGGAGTTTCCCAACCTGGATCTGGTGGCCTTATCCCCCACCATCCCCCACCAGTAGCCAGGGATGACCTGACAACCCTAAACTGGATAGCATAGATCTCACATTTCTGTTATCTGCTGATGAAATAAATTCATCATGCTTTTGCAGACTTGCTGCCCCACACATACATGAACCTGCCTCAAACTGAGTCAGATCATTGGTCTATCAAGGTCAATACTGTCTACTCTGGCTGGCAGCAGCTCTCTCATGCAGAGGTCTTTCTCATCACTTACCATCAGATCCCTTTTTTTAACTGGACTTGCCAGGGATTGAACCAGGGACTTTCTGTATGGATAACAGATTTTCTACAACTGAGCCACAGTCCCTCTCCCATATATATAACCATACATTTTCAAGCTTACCCCTGTTTTAGAAACAAAGCACAAGTCCCCACTGGGCAGGAGCCAGACCAACAGTGCTATTCTAAAGACACTTGCTTGGGAGCAAGCCCCATCGAATAAACTTGAGTAGGATTCTGAGTAGATCTGCTTGTGACGGCAGCCTCATAGTCGAGTAGGATCCAAGTGCATTTAAGCAGCCCCTTCCTCACTGCAGCAGGTTCCTGCCTCTGTACCAGCCTAACCTCCCTCTTTGTTCAAATGGTAATGTGGGATTACCTGGTTGCTTCGGAGCTCAGCAGGATGGGGGAGGGGGCTGACAGGGAAAATAACAGATAAGGATGCCAGACCCACACTCCTTGTTAGCTGTTTGGGAGCAGGGCCTCCAATACAGAAATGTCACTGATACTTTGACATCACTCCCCCTCCACGATGCTCTAGGAACCTCCAAAACTCTATAGTAAATAACACAGAAATTTGGTCAATTCCTAGAGCATCACAGGAGAGGGCAGTGATGTCACTTTTAGGTCTTCATCCAGAAATGACGTCAAAATGTCAGCCATGATGTCCTTCGCCCCATTTTTGCTGTGTCACTCAGCAGGGCAATGACACCCAATGAAGGGCAGAGATGGGAGTTCCCCTGCACTTAGTGGGCACCTGGCCACCCTACTGGTAGATAGAAAGGAACCCTTTCCCCACCTTACTTCATTATCTGGAGAGCAGGAGGTAGTTCAGCTAGTCCTGGTCATGCAATTGACTAGTTGGGTCCCAGCTAAGATTTGTGTTAGGAACAGTGAAGCTTTGGTTTAAAAGAATAATTGTTGAGAACTCCAAGGTATCTAAGGATAAAGGGAGCTGACCAACTAGCAGACATTTGTGAGGACAATCTTTTGAGGTAGGTAGCAGCAATGGAACAGGACAGACAGATGAGGGAGAGGTTGGGCCCCTCTTGGCACATGTTTTGTTGTGCCCGCTTTGAAAAACAAAGCACAGCAACGCTGAACGACTGCTGTTTGAACCAGAATGATTTTCCCCGGTTACAAGAAGGTGGCCTTTCATTAGGACAACTTGCTTTGAAAAGGGAAGTGAAGGTCAAACAAGTCCTTGCTGCAGTTCAGCCATTAATAACATCCTAATTTAACCCATCAGCATGAGCCTCCTGTCTCTGTGCTGGGGAGCAGAGACCAAAAGAAAACCATTGGACCAGTTTGTGTAGATGCTACACTAATCAGTCCATCTCATCTTTCCCTCTGAACTAGTTGCAAATCTTTCCGGGGTGTGATGCTCTAGGAATTGACCACAAACCTGTTATCATTTCCAAATGAGTTTCTGAGATCTGAAGATGTTAAAAAGTAACTGAATGGGCAGAACCTTCAAACTCTTTAGAAGCTTCAGAACAGAGATCTGAGAACCAGAACAGATTTGGAATCCATTTATGTGCTTCTCTTTATCTCCCTTTTAAAGGAATGTTATGGATTTACTTCCAGTGCAGAAAAAAAGCAGGTGCCGTGTGGTTCTTTTGGGTCCCCTGCCTGGAGCTTTGCTGTATGTCTGGATGACTTACTGTGCACCAAATTAAAACCCAGCATTCTGAAAATTAAATTTTGTCATCTTTGAGCAGAGCTTGTCTTTGGTCTCTGTTTCCATATTTGTCTGTTTTGAAATCAGGTTATAGCAACCCTTTCTTGAAGATCTATGCTTTTTTCATTCTCAAAATGTCTCTTTTGAAAATCAATCCCCCCTCCTTTATAAGGGACCCCTGAAGAGACAGGATTAGAAAGCCAGATAAGAGACAGTACCTAAAATAACCCAGCCTGCCAATGGATTAGAAAGGAAAAAAAGAAATGAAAATTGTATGCAATCTTACAATCTTATTTCTCTTTCTGACAATCTACAGTTTGTCATCTGTTTTTCCCCACCCCCTCCAACCATCAATGTCTCCTGCAAGAACATTTGGTTTCAATCCCCTGATTGCTTTCTTGCTGTCAGGTTCAAGTCAAGAAGCTATAATAATTACTTGTATCATTCTGCTAATTATCTGTTCATCCCACTAATCCGCAGTGATAGTTAAGGATGTTCCTGAATTTCATGAAGATGTATTGTTGATTCAGAAATCACAGTTGGTGAAATAGGTTCACTCTCCCCACCATAGATGAAACCACAGCTTTTTCCTCCTGACCCTACTAATGAAATTGGCGAGCATTATAACAGTTAAAATGGGTGTGAGTTTTTGTGTCAATTGCACAGAAGTGGCAAATAAAGCATATGTGATATATAGCTTCTGGATACTCCAGGCTAGCCTGATATCATCACATTCTGGAAGATAAGTAGGGTAGGCCCTATTGAGTATTTGGAAGGGAGACCACCAAGGAAGTCCAGGGTTGTTGTGACACAGAGGTAGAGGTAGGTAATGGCAAACCCACTCTTGCCTTGAAAACCCTTATGGGGTCACCATAAATCAGCTGTAACTTTGACAGCAAAGAAGAAGAAAAAGAAGATATATAAATAGTGGAAATGAAAAGAATGAATTGATAATACCAGCAACGAAAATGGCAGGAAGGAAAGGGTCACACACAAGTACCTATGTAAGTGTTGTCAAGTTGCAACTGATTTATGGTGACCCTAAGGGGTCACGGCAACATATGAAAGGAAAGGAACAGGAAAAGTGCATATTCATAAATACCTAACTTTAGTGTGAGTTATTTCTTTGACATTCTGACTTTTTGGCTGTTGAATATTAGGACTGGGCACAAAAAGGCATATTCAGACTTGCCTTGTTTTGTTTGTTAAAACTGTATTTGTTTTTTCTTATTATAGTAATGCCAAAGTTTGGATTCTTGATTCCATTCTTTAGTCATTTCCATTGGTTTCAATGCAAAACACTTCCCAATGGTCATCTTTTATGTTGTCCACTTGATGGGAATATAATTCTCAAACCTATGTCCCCTCATGCAGATGAGGGCGGACCCCTATTTTAGAGGCAACTAAAGTTCTCACTTGCAGAAGAGGTATAGAGTGGTGTGAGTTTTTCCTTCTTTCCTTGGATCCCAGGATTTCCCGGGGGTATGGGCACTATTTTTAAATGAATCATGTAAGCAAGGGGAACTTCACACACACACCAACTAATTCTGGTACATTTGTACTACAGCTTTAAGCAAAATTGCTCCCTTCTAGGACTATTGATTTGAAAGGAGATAAAAGAGTACAGCTCTGCTTAGTATTGCATTATTAGTTGATTTCCACATTTCCTTCCATCCCGTCCCACCTAACTTCCAAGTTGGCCAGGAGGGGGAAAAAGAGTTAATAGCACCAGATTATTAATGGAAATTATTATTCTTTTAGGTATTGCTTTCTCCCTGAACCCCAGAATGAAGGCATGATGAGTATCTAAACCTGGTTTAAACTGAGGTTTATTAACAATCAGCAAAAATGAATGTTTAACATTTTTCCTCCTCAATGTGAGTATTGGGTTGCCATTGGCCAAAAAGGCAAATGTACCTTGACTCAAACAATAGCAGTACAGTGATTCTGTCCTTTGTTTCTCATTGCCTGAACATCAACCATATGATGAAAAAAAAATAAAAGCTGAGTTTGAGGCACCCAAACAAGAGGCAAATGCTGCCACTTGCAGCCATATGTCATTAATTATTGCAGTCATATTAACTAATGTAAACAGTAGGTATGGTTCAGGTAGAATATGTTTGTTTTGTTACCTGACTGTATATCTCTGCTGAACATACAGGTGACCTAAGGAGCAGCAGTTCAGTGACTGCAATCCTTTTTGGTCTTCTATGGCCCCGGTCACACGAGAGGTTTTGGGATGCGCAGTTCGGCAGCCTCCCCCTCCCGACCGTTGCTTCCTCCCCGGCATCTGATCGTGCCGGGGAGCAACGGCGCCACGACTCAGGGGATCCGTGGGATCCCACCACGGCATCTCTATTTGGGTGCGGCTCAGATTAGCCACACTTAGGCCATTGGGTGCGGCTCAGATTAGCCACACTTAGGCCATTGTTTTTCCTGTCGTGTGGCAGGGACCTATTAAATCTTTTTAAATTACTTGTTCAAGATACAATGTGAAGTGGTTAAAAAGACTAAGTATTTGGGAATTGACTTGACGATGAAAAATATAGACTTATATAAGAATAACTATGACAAACTCTGGACTAAGATCCAGCAGGACATTAAGAAATGGGAAACTTTAAACCTATCACTGATGGGAAGAATCTCAGTGGTTAAAATGAATGTATTACCGCGACTGATGTTTTTATTTCAGACAATTCCAATAGTAAGAGATGTGAAGATTTTTAATAAATGGCAAAGAAAAATATCAAAATTTGTTTGGAACGGAAAAAAGCCTAGGATTAAACAGAAAAATTTGTGTGATGCAAGAGAAAGAGGTGGATTAAAATTACCGAATTTTAGATTATACCATGAAGCGGCATGTTTAGTTTGGTTGCAGCAATGGGTTAAGCTTAACAACAAAAAGTTGTTAGCGTTAGAAGGACATGACTGTAAATTTGTGTGGCATGCGTATTTGTGGTATGACAAGGTGAAAATTGATGGTTTTTTTAAGCATCACTTTATTAGAAGAACATTGTTTGATACATGGACAAAATATAGAAGATTTTTTTCATAAGAAAGACCGCTTTGGATTGTTCCAGCAGAAGTTATAAAGCCTTTTTTGATTTATAAGGGGGAAGATTGAGTGCAATATAAGGATATGTTAAAAGTGGCAGGAAATTCATACGAACTGAAAATGGTGGAAGACTTGGCATTTAAATATGGTTGGTTTCAATATAGACAAATTAATGACTTATTTAAAAAGGATAAAAAAATTGGTTTTAGGGACAAATATAATGAAATTGAAAAGGCGTGGTTTGAAGGGGAGAAAAAGCTTATTTCCAAAATGTATAAAATATTGTTAAAATGGTATACAGAGGATGAAGTGGTTAAAGAACAGATGATAAAATGGGCAATAAATATGAATACAGAGGTAACAATAGAATCTTGGGAATTTTTATGGGAAAATGCCTTGAAAATATCAACATGTAATAACTTAAAAGAGAACTGTTATAAGATGATGTATAGATGGTATATGACACCGAAAAAAATTGCTTGTATGAATACAAATATGTCAAGTAAATGTTGGAAATGTAAAAAGACAGAGGGTTCATTTTATCATATGTGGTGGACATGTGAAAAAGCTAAAAAAAATTGGGTAGAGATCCATGCTGAAATGGAAAAAAATTGTAAGATGTAACTTTAAAAAAGAGCCAGAAATTTTGCTTTTGGAACTGAAAATGGAAGAGGTCAATGTGGCCAAAAGGACTTTAATGTGGTATATGATTACGACAGCAAGAATTACTTATGCCCAGTGTTGGAAACAGGAAGAGACACCTGAAGTGGGAGATTGGATTAAGAAAC
>NW_015165338.1:0-42722 GCF_001447785.1 Gekko japonicus
AGCTTAGAGGGAACATTGCCCCTCACCATCTTTGTTGTCCTCCTTTGGACACGTTTCAGCTTGTCTATATCCTTCTTAAATTGTGGTGCCCAAAACTGAACGTGATACTCTAGGTGAGGTCTAACCAGAGCAGAGACAAGTGATGCCATCACTTCACATGATCTGGACAGTATACTTCTGTTGAAACTGCCCAAGATCACATGTGCCTTTTTAGCTACTGCATCACACTGCTGACTCATGTTCAGTGTATGGTCTACAAAAATCTCTAGATCCTTTTCACACATACTACTGCCAAGACAAGTCTCCCCCATCCTATAATTTGATTTTTTTTCCCCCTACGGAAATGCAGAGCTTTATATTTATCCCCATTGAATTTCATTTTATTTGTTTTAGCCCAGTTTTCCAGCCTGTAAAGATCATCCTGTATCCTGACTCTGTCTTCTACTGTATTTGCTACCCCTCCCAATATAGTATCATCTGCAATAAGCATTCCTTCTATTCCTTCATCCAAATCATGTATAAATATGTTGAACAAAATAAGCTCCAGGACAGATCCTTGAGACACTCCACTTGTCACTCCTCTCCAAGAGGATGAGAAACCATTCTTAAGCACTCTTTGGGTGTAATCTGTCAACCAGTTACCGATCCATCTAACAGTAATAGGATCCAAACCATCTTTTACCAACTTGTCAGCAAGAATATTATGTGGAACTTTATCAAAAGCCTTACTGAAATCAAGATAAACTATGTCCACTGCATTCCAGCAAGGTAGTAACTTTTTCGAAAAAAGAGATAAGGTTAGTCTGACATGGCTTGTTTTTCAGAAACCCATGCTGGCTCTTAGTAATCACAGCCGTCCTTTCTAAATGCTCTAAAACTTTCCCAAGTATAGACATCAAGCTGATAGGTTGGTAATTACCCGGATCCTCCTTTTTCTTCTTCTTCTTCTTCTTGAAGATGGGGGCAATGTTTGCCCACCTCCAGTCTTCTGGCACCTCACCTGTTCTCCAAGAATTCTCAAAAATAATGAACAGAGGTTCAGAAATTACAGCAACAAGTTCTTTTAGTACCCTTAGATGCAGTTCATCTGGCCCTAAGGACTTAGTTTCATTTAAAGAAATTAGGTGTTTATGTGCTACCCCGATGCCGATCCTAGGCTGGCACTCCTTTCCCTCATCATGTGTTCTGTTTTTGCCAAGTTGAGCACCTTTTCCCTTTGAAGAGAAGAATGAGGAAATGAAGGAATTCAGCAGTTCTGCCCTCTTTTCATCACCTGTTACAATTTCACTTTCCTATCCCCGCATTGGGCCTACCATGTCCTTGCTCTTTTTCTTACTTTGAACATAACACTTTTTTGTTGTTTTTAGCATTTCTCACTAGCTAAGCTCATACTGAGCTTTAGCTTTCCTAATTTTCTCTCTATAAGCACTGATTATTTGTTATATTCATCCTTGGTTATATGGCCCTCCTTCCATTTCCTAAAGGGTCTTTTTTATTTCTCAAGTCTTTAGAAAGCTGTTTATGGCACCACTTTGGCTTCTTTAGGCTCCTCCCATTTTTCCTTCTCATAGGAATCATTTGTGATTGTGCCTTCGATACTTTTAAGAAACTCTCACCCCTCTTGAACTCCCTCCTTCTTAAGTATTTCTGACCATGGGATTCTACCCAGTATAACTTTAAGTTTGTCAAAATTTGCTTTCCTGAAGTCCAACTTATATGTCTGACTATGTACAGCTTCTACCTTTCCCAAGACTGTAAATTCCAAAATTACATGGTCGCTACTACCCAGGGTGCCCACTACTTTCACCTTGTCAACCAGTTCTTCCTTGTTAGTAAGAATCAAGTCCAAGATAGCAGATCCCCTTGTTTCCTTCTCAATTTTTTGGAAAATGAAGTTGTCAGCAATACAATTCAGGAATTTATTTGACCTTTAATTTTTAGCAGAATTGAACTTCCAACAGATATCCAGGTGATTGAAATCTCCCATGACCACTGTGTCCCATCTCTTTGAGATCTTTGTAATCTGTTCTAGAAGTGTCTCATCCAAGTCCTCTGCCTGGCTTGGTGGTCTACAGCAGACCCCCACCATAATAATATTCTTTCTTACTCCTTTTATTTTTACCCAGAGATTCTCAACTGAACTTCCATGCTCAAATTCACCTATTTCCTCAAAAGTTTCCTTTACATATGCAACTCCTTCACCGTTCCTTATTTGTCTGTCCCTTTTAAATAAATTGTATCCCTCAATCCTAATATTCCAGTTGTGAGTGTCATCCCACCAAGTTTCAGTAATATCTATTAGGTCATAGTTCCCTTCCTGTATTAGGACCTCTAGTTCCTCCTGCTTGTTTCCCATGCTCTGCTTATTTGTGCAGATACATCGGAATCCATGTTTTACATGTCCTGAGGTTTTCATTTATGTACTTACCTGAGAGTTAATGTTACCTAGCATATGTGTCACTCCCTACAAAACTTTAGCATTCATATTTCCAGTTATTGGCATCATACTAGGCTTTGAATTTTTGGCTCGCTCCTCCATATGATTTAGTTTAAAGCCCTCCTTATTATGTTTGCAAGGCTCTTACCAAACACATTTTTCCTACCCTCATGAGATGCAAACCATCTCACAATAGAAGAGCTTCATCTTGAAAGCATAAGCCATGGTCCAAAAATCCAAACCTTTCCTGATCACACCATCTGTATAGCCAGGCACGAACTTCAATGGAAATAACTGATGAAAACACAACCTGCGCTCCCAGGTCCTTCACCTTCTTACCCAGAGCCACATAGTCTTTTGTAATACGTTCTGGGCTGTGCCAGGCAGTATCATTTTTTTCCACGTGGATTAGCAAGAAGGGATAATAATCTGTGGGCTTCATGAGTCTTCCTACCCTTTGTGCCACATTCTGGATGTGTGCACACAGTAGACAGCACACCTCTCAAGACAAGTCTGGTCTGCACACTTTAGCCTCTACCCCTCTCAGTAAGGAATCCCCAATTACCAGGACACGCCTTCTCAGGGAGAAAAGTGTAGATGAAGTACTTCCTTTTACCTTCTTTAATCCTACTGCTCATTAATTTCCTTGAGTGTCCATGAGTTCTTTTATTGTGAGAAAGGGAGAAAAGTGTTTCTTTCTCTACCTTCTGTATCCCATTTGCCATGTCATTTGCCATGTCATCCTTCAATTGTCATTTCTCCAAGCTAAAGAGCCCTAACCTCTTTATCTTCATAGGGAAGGTGTTCCATCCCCCTAATCATTCTAGTTGCCCTTTTCTGCACCTTTTACGATGCTATAATATCTTTTTTGAGGTGTGGTAACCAGAACTGTACACAGTATTCCAAATGAGGCTGCACCACAGATTTATACAGGGGCATTATGATACTGTCTGGGGTTTTTTCAATTCCCTTCCTAATAATCCCCAGCATAGTGTTTGCCTTTTTTATTGCAGTCGCACACTGAGTTGACATCTTCAGTGAGTTATCTACCATGCCTCCAAGATCTCTCTCCTGATCAGTTCAGACAACATTCAACATATATTTATCGTTATGATTTTTGGCTCCAATGGGCATTTCCTTGCAATTGTCCTCATTTGCCACATTGATGCCCACTCGTCCAGCCTTGACAAATCCCTTTGGAGCTCCTCACAATCCTCTCTGGTTCTCACTGCTCTGGTCAACTTAGTGTCAGCCACATACTTAGCCACTTCACTTCTTACTCCCAATTCCAAGTCATTAATGAACAAGTTTAAAAGCACCTTCCATTATGAAAACTGCACATTTATACTCACTCTCTGTTTCTTGTTAATTAACTAGGTTTTTAATCCACAAGTGGATTTGTCCTTTTAACCCATGACAGCTGAGTTTACTTGGGAGCCTTTGATGAGGAACTTTATCAAAATCTTTCTGGAAGTCCAGGTAAACAGCATCTACTGGGTCACTCTTGTCCACGTGTTTGTTCACCCCCTCATAGAACTCTAAAAGGTTAGTGAGGCAAGATGTTCCCTTACAGAATCCATGCTGATTCTTCCTCAATAGCTTTTGTTCATCCATGTGCCTACTAATTCTGTCTTTAATAACAGATTCCATCAACTTACTTGGTATCAACATTAGACTGACCAGCCTGTACTTTCCTGGATCTCCTTTGGAACCTTTTTTAAAGATGGGGGTTACATTAGCTACCTTCCAGTAGTTCTCTTAGATTCTCAATTTTACCGGACTGTATACCCTCTCTAACATACAAAGCCACTCCACCTCTGACCCTTCCCTACCTTTCTTTCCAAAATAATTTATACCCAGGAATCATTGTATCCCACTGATTATCCTCATCCCACCAAGTTTTTGAAATGCCCACAATGTCTGTGTTCTTCTCTAACACTAAGCATTCCAGCTCCCCCATTTTACCCCAGACACTTCTAGCATTTGCATAGAAACAGATATATGCCACAGAGTCCGCCTTCCAATGTGGCCATTTCCTCCAGATGAAGTGATCTCTATTGCCTGGAGATCACTGTAACCTCAGGAGATCTCTGGCAACCACCTAGAGGTTAGCAGCTCTAACCATCATCCTGAAGCTGGTGACCAGTTTTGAGATTCTGAGCTTCATTGTCTTCAAAACTGACCAGTTTTGAGATTCTGAGCTTCATTGTCTGATGAGTTATGTGTACCATGGACTGACAGACAAAAAGAAAATGACAGACACCTCCTTTTATTATTATAGACTGTACTTCTGCCCTGGTGTTCACCCTTTGGGAAGAGACCCAAGAGCAGAAGACTGAACAATGCCACTCTTGGATGGTTTGCAGGTAACTTCCTGCAATTAGTTTCTTTAAACAAGACCTTAAAGAATATGAAGGAATGTTTGCCTTGCAGCTAAATATACTGATCGTGTTAAATGGAATTAATCTTGGCCTCCTCAAGTGAGTCATTAGTATGTTTCCTGCCTTTGCAAAGTGGTTTTCTTAAAAACATTGAATTGTCTTGGTGTAAATTAGGTCATTGGTGGCAGGCTGACAATGTCTACAAGGTGGTCCTTAACCCTGCCCCCACCAAAGATGCTGGGGGAAAATGATAGAGGCTTTCAAGCCCAGCATTTGGTGCTGATCTGTTGTCAGTGGGTTGTCTAATCAGATGGGGGGGTGCATGTGCACTTCTGTTTCACACACACACACACACACATAACTATTTCAATAGCCAAACCAAACACACATGCACACACACCATTAGCATTTGGTTTCAGTGGTGCAAGATGTGATTCTCTTTACAGAACAATCCCCAGTGCAGACAAAAAGCTTTCCTGGGGTTGAGATCCTGCCACTCACGTAATTATTTTGAGACAGACAGCTCCATTACTTCAGTGCCTGCACTTCAGAAGAGGAATGGAAACATTAGGAAAAGTTTTTTTCTTTGATGTAGAATATGCTGCCACTTTTTTGTTATTAAAATAGGAGCGAACGTTAAATAAATAAAATTTTGCCTGGAGGCTTCTGAAAACTAATGTTGTGTTTTGACAGTGTCGGGGTTTTTTTTCCCTCCTCATTCCTGAAAGCATTGTGTGAGTTAACTTAGGATTTCATGATTTCTGCTCCTTGCTACATAATACTCAAACTCTCTTCTTTTCATCTTCACTTTTTATTTGCATCCTCTCCCAAGTGTACTTGCAAAACTGCCTCAGAACTCAACAGTTACCAAACTCTTTCCAGTCTCCTCATCAGGGGTACAAACATCTATGTACATGGAGAGAATATTGGGGGAAATGGCAACTGCGGTTCTTTCCATGATTAAATGCAGACAGGCATTTGGAAGAATCTGAAAAAAGAAAAAAATGTAGAAAACATTTTCCCATTTTATTGATAACATTGAGAGCTTGCCTTTCCTCTTACGGGCTCAAGGCAGTGTAGAGAAGAGTCCTCAGCCTGTGTCTTACCTAGGCCTTGACCCAACCTGGATCTCCATACACTTCATGTGTCTTCAGACAACACCCTGGGCCCATGCTGCAAATTCATAACCAGGGGTCATTTCGTAGAAAAAGAGCTAGGGGAACTCATTAGCAGAACTCATTAGCATATGCCACACCCCCTGACATCAGGGGGCCGGCGGTGGACCTGCAAGGCCAGTGGGAGTGCGAGGAAGCCTCACCAAGGCCCTCCTTGGCCCCAGACAAGCAGGGGTGGGGAGAGGCGGGGAGGAAGCAACTTACTCTCCCTCTTCTCCTGCCTCCTCCTGGCTGAATGAGGGCTGGAAGCGGGGTGGCTGGAAGCAGGGGGCGGGGCTTTGTCATGTGCCCCGCCCCTGAACCTCACCCAGGGGAACACATTTCCCCCCCGAAATGCTGTTCTCCAAGGAACTCTATTAAGATCCTGTGTTGTTGCTGAAATATACTAAGAATAGTACCTCTCACAGAAAATAACTAGAAATCTCTGAATCCAGCAAAGACAGAGAACCTACCACCTCCCAAGGAACTCTGATCCACTGAGGAACCAAAAAACCGCTCTAACTGTCAGGAAGTTCTTCCTAATGTTTAGCTGCAAACTCTTTTAATTTAATTGCAACCCGTTGGTTCTAGTCCAACCTTCTGGGGCAACAGAAAACAACTCTGCACTATCCTCTATATGACAGCCCTTATAGTACTTGAAGATGGTTATCATATCGCATCTCGGTCATCTCCTCTCCAGGCTAAACATACCCAGCTCCTTCAGTCTTTCCTCATAGGTCTTTGGTCTCCAGACCCCTCACCATCTTCATTGCCCTCCTTTGGACATGTTCCAGCTTGTCTATATCCTTCTTAAATTGTGGTGCCCAAAACTGAACACAATACTCTAGGTGAGGTCTAACCAGAGCAGAGTAAAGCGATGCCATCACTTCGCATGATCTGGACAGTATACTTCTGTTGAAACTGCCCAAAATCGCATTTGCCTTTTTAGCTACTGCATCACACTTCTGACTTATGTTCAATGTATGGTCTTTTTGCACATACTACTGCCAAGACAAGTCTGCCCCTATAATTATGCATTCTGCAAATTTAATAAGCATTCCCTCTTTTGCATTTATCCCCATTGAAATTCATTTTATTTGTTTTAGCCCAGTTTTCCAGTCTGTCAGGATCATCCTGTATCCTGACTGTCTTCTACTCTATTTGCTACCCATCCCAATTTAGTATCATCTGCAAATTTAATAAGCATTCCC
Organism: Gekko japonicus; assembly: GCF_001447785.1. Classification (NCBI taxonomy): domain Eukaryota; kingdom Metazoa; phylum Chordata; class Lepidosauria; order Squamata; family Gekkonidae; genus Gekko; species Gekko japonicus. The sequence goes on from NW_015165338.1 coordinate 7,184, forward strand.
TCTATTCCTTCATTAAAATAATTTATAAAGAAGTTGAACAAATTAGATCCTTGAGACACTCCACTTGTCACTCCAAGAGGATGAGGAACCATTAACAAGCACACTCGTTGGGTGCAATTTGTCAACCAGTTACTGATCCACCTAACAGTAATAGGATCCAAACCACCTTTTACCAACTTGTCAACAAGAATATTATGTGGAACCTTATCATTATTCTCTTACTTCACTACTAAGAATTAAATAAATTATTGCAAGTATTATTGCATGTAAAACTGCAAAATGCCTGCCAGCTCCTGAAGTTGCACGAACATTAGAAATGCCTTGCAGGATCAGACCACTGACCCATCTAGTCCAGCATCCTGTTTCAAAAAATGGCCAATCAGTTGGCCAAAATAACAGGGCATAAAAACTTCTCCAAAGTTCCTTCCTATTGGAGGTATTCATACATTTCCTAATACAATTCCTTTGAACTTCACTTGTGGGGGAGGGATTCTGGAATTCACTGGGCTCTCCCTGGTAAATATAAAGATTCATTCGGACTTCAGAGATCAATTTCTGCTGTCCCAGGTCCTGTTATACCTGAAGCTAGCCTCAGTCTCTAATTTAACCTGTTATCCTAGGCCAAATGGCTTCCTTTGCCTCATCTGGCTGCCAGGTTTCCCTCTTCTTTAGGTTGACCAAGGTCCATTCTGCATCTGGCATTTGCTTCACATTTTCTCAGCACTCAACCTGGTTCCCCCTTGCCTTGGAATATCTGTTTTCATTCAATCTGGTATGCAGATTTTCCTGTGTCAGTACTTGCCTCAGTGGTCATCCAGATTACAGTCCACCACTCTTAACCACTACACCATGTTGGCAACAGAAAAAAGAGAGCAATTTCAGTATTTCAGAAGTCTTTTCCTGCTTCTTGTGGGTCCCATGACTAAAGAAATAAATTTTCCTGGGGTCAAAAAGGATTTCTGACTATCACAGGATCCAACCCGAAACCTGTATCCTTGCTACTAGGGATGTGGCCAGACAGCTGCTTCTGTTATTATTTTGTTTCTTCAAGGGATTTGTATTCCACTTCGTAATGTAAAAGGTTGACAAGGAAGTTGTCACCTGGAGATTAGGGCTGGGTTGTTGTCATGACACCAGGGGGTCGCCACCTTCCGCCGCCACCACTCTGGACTTTGGGTCCCTTGAGAAGGCCCAGAGTACCCTCCCAAGCACATCCAAAAGTGCCCCTTTTCAAACCGAGAACATAGTCGTGATGACCAGGCAGATAAAAATTAAACAAAAAGGGTTTATTAACACAGTGCCGGGGCAAGGAAAACAAGACAAGGTGCTTTAAAAGATATAACAGTGTTTAAAAGGCAAAATAAACACAATCCTAACTAGTTACTACTTCAAAGCCCACAGCCTGCCAGGCTACGCTACCTGTCCTCACCCTGCCCCCAGTGAGGGATCTTTCTCTCACCAGACCAACCTGTTCCCTCTGTGAGACCAGACCGCAGATGAGAAACGAAAGAACACCGTTTTTCACAGTTAACAGCTTAAGTCCGAATCTCCTCACATATCTCTGGAAACTGATTGGCTATAGCCCTCTCTAAGCATTATGGGGATTGTAGGTTCTGCCTTTCCTGAGCAGACAAGATCTGGTTACTATGGTGCATACTCTGGTAATTAGACTACTGCAAATGCACTCTACATAGGACTACTCTTGAAAAATGTTTGGAAACTTCAATTGGTACAGAATACTGCAGCCAGGACAGTGACTGGAGTGAGTTGTAGGGACCGTATCACTCCATTCATGGCCCATGTATACTGGCTCTCAGTTTGTTTGTTGGTATTGACCATTGATAGTGCTGACCATTAGAGCACCATATAGTTTGGACAAACATACTTAAGGGCCAACCTACTCCCATATAAAACTAACCAACCACTAAGGTAATCTTTTGAGGTCCTACTTCAGGTGACTCCATCTTCTGTACCTAAATGGGTAGTAAGCAACCCAAGAGAGGGCCTTCTCATTCATGGCACCAAAATTATGGCACTCCCTTTCCAGAGATATTCATCTGTCCCCTTTTATCACTGTCTTCCACCGGCAAGTGAAGAGGTTTCTTTTCTAAGGTAAAAGCCCCAAACACAGCCCTCCCCTTTTAGACATGGGATATGTACAATGACTGGGCAAACTGGAAACACTGAAATAGCACATGTGATTCCCACAGTTCAAAGTCCCATGGAAGCTTGTATGAATATGCATCGCATTTATAATGTACCATTTTCTAAGGAATTATCATATTAAACTCTTTCAAATCACCGGCCCTTCTCTAGGTGTTGACATGAAGTCTACATCCCTTTATGTTCAATTTACTTGTGAATAAAGGCTGGGAAATCTGATGTAACTTTATTTATTTATTTGATTTACACCCCGCCCTCCTCGCTGAGGCAAGCTCAGGGTGGCTAACAAGGCCATTTGGCTTCATGAACAATAAAACAAATTAAACAAATTAAAATCATCAGATCATTTAAAATACAATATACATGAGATGGCAAAGCCGTCCAATCGGCCACCATAAGAGAAAGCAGCGACTGGTACCTAGCTCTTTAGCGTTTTGTTCTATAATATGGGAATAGGTGTTAAACAGGCAGCCAAAGTAGATTGTGAGGATAAATTTAACAGCTCGATAGTGGGCCATTGGCTGTGGCATCTCACCCAAATGCTTGGTGGAAGAGCTCCGTCTTGCAGGCCCTGCAGAATTTTATTAACTTGTTAGTCACCATTAAACCAAGAAGTGCTCTGTATTGGACATTTGGCTGGTACTCCCACACTAAAGAGCAGGGGAGATAAAAGTGACCACACTAAAGAGCAGGGGAGATTAAAGTTATGATATGACCTGGTTTTGTTTTTGTTTTTTTCAGGAGAGAAGTGTAAGTTCCACACTGAACACATATCAAGTTGGGAAAAGATACATTATAGATGCTGATCTCCATGGTGCACCTTTTCCCTGAATATAGCTCCTGAAACTTCAATCCTGTTAAGAGCAGCTGAGAATCTTGGCTTTTTCCAGAAGCTGTTTTGGTCTTTTCCTGAAACATTCACTGGGCAATGCTGCCTCCAAGTGTTCAAGGTGGAGAAGGCTATGTTTAATATATGCTTAGATAAAACGTTACCACATTCTTCAAGATATTTAAGAATGATTCAAATACTAGGCCATAAAGCCCATGCTACTGAAAGCCTTCAGATTCTGCCCTTGTAATGTAAATGTATGATCTATAAATGTATGATCTATTCTAGCCATTTTGTGACCTTGGATATATGAGGTACAGAAATCTATATTATACATTTATATAGAAATTATTAGGTAGGAGTTGCTTACTTTAGCATAATATATTTGCATGTGGGACATGTAAAAGCCAAAAATAAAATTCACCAGTAACATAAAGAATTATGAGTTTTCAGAATAAGCTGTCCAAGAAATAAAATTCAGAGGAAAGTCAGTACAGTCCACTTATTCTAGAGTAGTTCCTTCAGTTTTAAATGTAGTTCCTTTCGGACTTTGTTTTTTAAAAGTCTATATAATCTCATACTTTTCTGTTGCCTCCCAGTTCTGTTATTTCTGGATATTTGCCTTTCTACTATCTTTTCACAGGGGCTGATTTCCCACAAGCGCTGCTCCGTGCTCACTCCTCCCTTTTGTCCAGATGGCACGTGTCAATTTCACACAAGCTGCTGCGTGGCCGCATTTCGCTCCGCAGCTTCACGCGATTTCCCCCACGTCTACTCAGTCCTGTTTTTTTAGGATTGAGTAGACACGGGGGGAATCGCGCAAAGCTCCGGGGCGAAATGTAGCTGCACAGCAGCTTGTGTGAAATTGACACATGCCATCGGGGCAAAAGGGAGGAGTGAGCGCAGAGCAGCGCTTGTGGGAAATCAGCCAGGGTAATCAAGACACTTAAAATACATCAAATAGTTAGCTAAAATTATGTTGTCTCTTGAGCGATCATTCACATAAAAGAACAGTTTCTCACTTGGTAAGGATTACCAAGCAGAAAACATCCAATCGGAAACATAACCTTTACTAGGATAAAGGCCCGTTGTGGAAATAAATAAAACGGCCTCTAGAAAGAGGCTCTGGGTGGGTGCCCCAGCCTCGGACACTCAGTGTCAATTTGTTGTGGTGACCTCAGCAGGGTATAATGACACTGAGTGCACCATTTTCTCCAGAGGAACTGATATAATTTTGAGTGATCTCCAGTCCTCACCTGGAGATTGGCAAAAATGGTTCCCCAGAAGGGAATAGCTGGTTTGGAGGGTGGAGTCGATGGCTTTGTACCTGTCCAAGGTCCCATGCCTCCTGAAACCTCACCCTCTCCAGGCTCCATCCCTCACATCTCCAGGAATTTCCCACCTGGAGTTGGCAACCCTATCTCCTTCCCAGCCAATCATCAACCTACCTTTATTTCCCCCTCACTCTTCAGCTTTCCACCCCCCACACACCTGCAGCTTCTCCTGTGCTCTAAAGACCTGACTTCTACGTCACATTGGCTGTCATGGGGGCCACCTCAGCAGCATATAAGGATACAGAGCCCACCATTTTCTCCAGGGGAACTGATCTCTGCCATCTGGAAAGCAGTTGTAATTCTGAGTGATCTCCAGCCCTCACCTGGAGATTGGACACATTTTACCTCAGAACAGCAAAACTGTTTAGAATGTTAGAGGCAAAAGCCAATCAAGTTGTATATGCAAACGACCTCTGTGTTCGGAGGCAAAGGCCAATAAGGCTGCATATGCAAATAACCTCTGTGTTCTGACTGGCTATGGGGGGGGGGGAGGAACAGCAAAATGTTTAGAATGTTGGAGCCAGGACTCAGGCAAAGCAGCCAGTGGATAGGGAGACCCTCTGAATGATAGATCAGAGAGCAAACTGATCTTGGAGCGTGTGGAATGTTCTAAAGAAGTGCCACCACCATTCGGTTTTTATTTATAAGGGAGATTCCTGCATCTTTGGCTCAGATAATTTAGCTACACCCACAAAGAATACCAGAAAAGGGTTATAATTTTTTAAAGAGAAAAATGCATGTTACAGCTTCTGGAAAATGATTCACTGCAGGATACTTCATGTGATTTAGGGATTGAAACATGGTCTTACCATGGTTCTTTTATAAGAATCTTTGCCAGATCTAATTTCCAGTCTCTACAGACCACTGAGTAATTTATATTATGAAGTGTGTATAGACAAGACATTACAATTCCATCAATTAAGTGGTAAGGACAAAAGGGAATGAATGAGTTCCTTTAGTACTCATATTTAGAAAAACAAGAGGTAAGGGAGGCACTAACCAATTGTTTGAAATGGATTTGAGATTACTTGAAAGGGGCATTCAGTAGGGCTCACCTCCATTCAAGAGTCTGAAACAAGCTATTTTAAGCACCTCAACCTCCATAATAGAGTCAATGAAAAACATTTCTGGATAGCAACAGGAAATGAAGAAATAATGTTTCTAAACAATTCCATATTTTCTCACACAACACTGCCGTACAGTACTGTTTTTGGGAGTACTCACCAGTGGTCAAAAATGTTGATCTTGAATTAAGTTCATGCTATGAATTGGCTAGAACATGGTCACCAGCCACATGCCTTTGAGAATTGCTGGATGATAGTTGGGTAACTATAAACAAATGAAATTAGCTCGGGAGGAAAACAGAAGGGGGGATCTTTTATGTAGGACAGAGAAGTGAAGAGCAGGGAGGTATATAACAACCTAATACACATGAACAAGGAAAAGCCATTTTTCCACTTTCTGCTTAGAAACCATTGGAGAATGTACTTTGTAACTCAGGTTGCTGAGAGGTAGCTTGTAAACACTAGCTGCACTTTCAACTCACTCAAGGACAGAAGAAAGGAAGGCAAACAAGGCAGAGACACATCCTGCCTTTTGGTGCAATGGGAAGCATGTTTTAGCAGAGCTGAAGGCTTAGCGCTATGAGAAGACGTGTTCCCTTCCCTCTTAATATTTTAATGAGCTAAACAACTGACATTCCCCTATGAACACTCTTTTTTACTGTTGTTGCTAAGCAAAAGAAGCACTACAATTGTCATTTTAAAATTCTTCTAAATCATAAAGGTAATCAAAAGGCTTTTCAGAAGTCATTCTAGGCATCAAGCCTATACCAGCTCTACACCCTATTCATTCTTTCTAATCTCCTATATGTTAAAAGTTGCCTCATACTCTTAACATGCATCACTATCATTTGTGATCTATTTTAATCAGCCCATCTCACAATCTGCTTTTGGTAAAGTACGTCTGGGGCTCTAACAATTCAGATTACAGAAAGAAACCAGCATGTGGAATGATCTCTCATACGCATAGACCATTAGTCCATCAGGAAGAAGATCAAACTTGAACCCTTCTCTTCTCAAAGCAAAGTCATCAATTTCTATAGGCAGGGAATTTATTTCCCAACTGCAGTCCCCACTATGGTTCAGAAGGGATTTGCCAATAAAAGTATAATCACTTTAGCACATCCTACACAGCTTAGCTGCAGTGTTTCCAGAATACTTTTTACCTCTTGACTTTAAAGTGTCATTTTATATACACACACACACACACACACACACACAATTTGGTATATATCCTAGGCCTAACGGCTTGTTCCTGATGAACTTATTTTGATGAAAACAAGAGTATGTCACTAGAAGATTATGCTGTTGGCTGGGTTATTGTAGACTTCGCCTTAAAGCTATGCTTCATCCAAGTTTTATTGATACCACAGACAGATCTCAGAGAAGAAAAACTATGGGGAACAGCCATGATGATTTTGACAATAAACACATGAGGGGGAAAGAACCTTTGAATGCCAGCAAATATCGGGTCATTAGAGAACTTTTGGTGATTGGGGGGAACCTGCATTTTCAGAATCTTCACACAGTAATTGCTTCACTGTTGACAGCTGTAGACTGATGACAGTGATGCCAATGTTGTTATCCAGAACAGCTGAGACTAAATATAAGTCCCTTGCAAATTGCACAAAGAAAAAAAATCAAATGTACTTTATGGTTTCAATACACTGAGTTGTTCTATACTACACTTATTTTCTCTTCTGACTGTCTGGAGACATGGCATTTTTCTGACCACCAGTTTTGAACTTGTTGTTGCAGACATACATTCTGTTGAAAATGAACAAATACAATCTCTTTTTTTTTAATGTGCCTCTGCGTGCTTGAGGACACATGGTTAATAGGTTATGAAACAGTGCCCCCTCTTTCTTCAGCCACTTTCCTTCCCTGCTGGATTCCCATAGCTTTTGGAGTGCAGTTAATCGCTTGCACAGAAAAAAGGGGCTTCATAAATCATAGAGGCAGGCAGTCAAGGATTTTTCATGCATTCCTTTCCTATGTAAATGATCTGTAACTTTTTTCATGAATCAGGCCCATCGATTCTCGGTCTCGCACTCTCCCCTCCCAACCTTGGATTCTCGGAATTGCAATCTAAATGGCCCTGAAACATTTGAAGACGATTAAAGTTTAGCTTTGCATATCAGTGACCTACCAGCAATTCCCACTAAGGCTCTGATGTATATACTGCATTTGATCTGCAGCTAGATGATTCAGAAAGAAGTGATTCCAGAAGTGCTTTCTTCCCCCATAGAGTACTGGAAAAATACCCTCTGGAGACATGACATAATAGCAGCTATTTCCTATGAGCATCCTACAGGCCTACGACACTTTACTAAGCTGCCAGCCAGTGCCTTTTGGCTTCCTTCCTGTTTCGCACAAAGCATAAATCAGCAGGACTGATTTCTTCTGTCTTATTAGCAAGATTTAAGAAGCTTAATAAAATACATTTGGCAGGTTATACGGTTGGTCCTCAGCTATGATACTTTTTAAGAAAAAGTATAACCTGTTCCCCCCAAAGCAAAGATTTATGCCTGGACTTGTTTGACATGTAATAAGGTTATTTCCTTTGCTTTTATTAATTGGGAAACCATATTGAACCCAACAGAGATCTGATTTCTCAAAGGGAGTCATATCAAGGGAGAACTGCATGTTTCATGGGATTGATGGTGGGACACAGTAAAGCGGATTATTGCAGAAGTGCTTGTGGTTGACATTACACATGAATGTTGAGCCTTGCATGTGAAATTCAGTCACCAAAACTAAAAAAAGGACTCTACTCTTTGTTACAGTTGGAACATCCCTTCACAGTATTTGGATGAGACTTAATTCTTTGTATCAGAATTCATCCTTCCACAGGTAGCAAATAAAGAGTTGCAGTCTATGTTTCGGCAGCTTTATGCTATCTGATTCAGAAGATGGAGTTGCTGCAGCGTTGCTTGATGGAAAAGCCTCATATCCTACTCGTTCTTTGACTGGAATAGTTCGGCTCTCCAGACCACTGAGTTGTATCCAGACTAAATTTTCCATCAGTGGAACGGAACTTTCCTGCCTTCCCTCTTCCATTGCAGCCCACTGAGCTCCACAAAATACTGCTCATAGGGCAAGAGGAAACCTTGAGAAATGACACAGTCTGCTGTGGGAAGGGAAAATCATTGTAAATTATCTGTTTAGTCAGGATCCAACCCGTTGTCTTTCAAACACTGATAGATGATGTTAGATCCTGTTAAGGAAGAGCTAGGAGTCAGTGCAGTACCATAGAAGGAGTTTGGGGTTTAGATATGACAAGTGGGGCCCTGTGATACTCATAAGGGAATCCTGTTCTCCCCCCCCCCCCACTAGCCCAGTTGTGGCTCCATACTACCACCACCCCATTGCCAAGCCCAGGGCTGCTCCAGGGCTCCACAGCTGACTTTGGGCCTAGCTGTGGTGGGGTCTCAGACTCCACCACGGCCAGGGCCAGATTGGCTCCCTGGACTCCACCACCACCTCATCTGGGACAAAAGCATCTCCCTGGACTGGTGTGACTCCCTAACTCCTCCAGGATACAAGAGGCAACTCCGTTGTCTGCACATGCACAGACAACATTATTGGAGAGGATATAACCACCCCAAATGTATTACTTTTAAGTTTTCAGATTTTTCTACAAACCTGGGAGGTCCCCTAAGTTTGCAGAGCTTTGTGTTTACAGTCAATGTGGCCCTGATCTGCAGATTTAGATAGCCACAGATTGGGCCATACTTGATTATAAGAATGTAAGATTATTCTGTGGTCTGTTCCCTGACTGAAATATTTGCACATGGTGTAAGATTGTGCCACGTACTCTAGCAATTACCTCTGTTCAGCCATACCTTACTTAGTCTGTCAAAGTGCTCATTAGAAAAAAGTGAGGCAGACAGGATAGATTAGCTTATCAGTGCTTATATTTCTCATGATATAACGCCTCCACTCTTCACTTCTATCTGAGGTGACTACAACATGTAGTTATCATTGGTCCTTTAGATTTTATTGCTTTGGACATTTTCCAGCAATGCAGGTTGTGAAGGCTTTCATGTCAGTCATGATTAACCATTCTTTTTTGCTTTCTTGTGTGCTAGTAGGTGTAGACAAACTTCAGTCTGTCAAGATACTGCTGTGTGAGAGAGGGGAAGAGCTACAGTAGCCTGACAAACAGAATTATCACTAAGTTGTGTTTCCTCTGCTGAAGTCCTCCTGTCTCCCTGGGAAACTGGGATTCTTCATGTTTCTAGTATTGTTGACTTGATTAAAATGACAAAGGCAGCATGAACAGGTGGCAGTCTCACCTTGCTCCAGGTAAAGGACTTGATGTGCTACTCAGATATGGGACTCTGCTCCAGATAGGGGGTGCACATGGAGCTACTAAATGAGTGGACTGACATGGAGCTACTCCTGTTCATAGAGTAGTTTCTAGAATCAGATGTTCTCTAGCCCAATAGTTCCAAATAATTACTTTTGTCTGTTTGTGGCCCTTGTCTACAAGTTCATAACCCTGGAGAAAAAAATCCACAAAGGAATATAAAATAATTTCCCAGTATTTATTGCAGTTTGGAAGAAAAGCAGGAGGAAAAATCCAGAGCTAATTGTTTCTGCAACATGTTAATTCATATGAGAGCAGATTTTACCAGAAGTCAGTCCTACATTTAAAAGTAAATCTGAGTGGAATACTACAATAAATGTAGAACTATTATCATTACCCTTTGGTAATTTGGGGCAACATACTGTGAGGCAAAGCACCCCTGATTCCTCTCAAGGGTTAACATGGATAGTAATGAGTTTACTCCATCTTGCAAGTGTTGTTAATTGGTTCTTTTTGCCTACATAGCCTTTATCATTCTCAAGGCCAGAGTTGGAAGTGTGGTAATTAGCTTCTCATGAGAACCTGCAGCCCACAGGATGGGAGGGGGAATTAGGAGTAGGGTTGCCAGGTCCTCTTCGCTCCCCAGTGGGGGGTGGGAGGGAGCTCTCCAGGAGTGCAGGAGCGGTGTGACATTGCCATGCATGATATCCCCAGTGTGATGACATCACACAGAAGTGATGTCATCATGCTGGGGACTCTGCACAGTGAAGCTTTAGTATTTGGGGAAAAACTCTATGGTTACCATAAAGTTTTGCCCAAAATACTACAGCATTGCTGTGCGGTGTCCCAAGTGTGATGTCATCACTCCTGCGTGATTTCATCATGCTTGGGGACGTTGTGCCAGGTGGTGAGTGATGGGGGCGGGACTTTTCCCGACCAGCCAGCTGGGCAGCAACAGATTGGAGCCTGCCAAATTGGGGGATCCCCCACTCCCACCTGGGGACTGGTAACCCTAATCAGGAGTGATAAGGTAACTTTCTAGAGGATTCCAGCAATATCGTGTCCAGATTGGGTATCATTATCACCTGATGCTGCTTGGCCAAATATAGATATATAATTGAGCTAAGAGCCTGGAGAAGGGGCTAGTTTGAATTCTGATGGTCTAAAGGCCTGGACTATGATATGCTCATATTGCAATAGATAGTAACATAGAGAATGCACAAGCTATGGCCTTTTGCTCTTGAACTTAAGGTTTGTGCCATCTAACACAGGTCTTTGAAACGTGTTAGATAGTTAAGCTAGTTTTCTTGTTTTCTCATTGCTTGATTTCAGAGTGTTCTGTTGCCTGTAGATTAAATATTTGTTCTGAAAGATATTAAATAAAATTGTATATAATTAAAAAAAAGTTTGGTTACCAGGTCTGTACATCAGCCCTGGGAACCCACAGGGTTCATCCTCGGACTCCTTGACACATACCAACGTAGCAATAACAAAGCACACATGAGAAGATCAACATGGCCAATGTGGGCAAAATGTAGAATGCTATGGCTTCTCCTGTTCTCCATGTCCAATGTTCAAGAAACCTATATTAGAAAAGTCAAAAATATGGCTATATCTGTGGCAGTAATACCAGTAATGTAGAACCCATAGGGAAGGGTGAGTTCCCCCAGAGTTAGCTTTTGCTACCCATTGCTGTTCTCCCAAATCTATCAGGACCGTGAATGAGCTCCCAAGCTTTGTGTCTTTTGTGTCTCAGAATCCAGTGTGGGAGAGGGGGCTCTGCTCTTTCCCGCGTCCCATTTTCCTAATGGCCTTGCAGAGCTGTTCTTTACCCCAAACTTACAGTCCCTACCTGTTCTTGACTATGCAGTTAAATACTGATCCAGTTTTGAAATAATGTATTTGTGTTCTATGTGCATCAAAGATGGAGGAGATAAAGAGGGGGGGGGCAATAATTTTGCATTGGTTCAAAAAATAGTAGCTATTTTATAGGCTAATGCAGGATGCTCTTAAGCATTAAAAGGGATTGGTTCTGCATGTCTAAAGTGCCATTTGTACATGGTTCATCCAAAGCATTCTGGTTTGGTATGCTGCCCACTGAAAGTACTTGCAGGCTCCTTTTAATCAAAACCTCTTCTTTTCCACCCTGTAGTCTCTCTACTGGTTAATATTGTCAAGGGAGTCCTTGCCTGACAGAATGTAATTTAGGATCTATTAAATATGATTACTTGGCCTTGAAAATGATAGATACTGAACAGAATTATAAGATCACTTTACAAAAGAAAGGCTCCTCTTACCGCCTTTCTTGTGGGCATAAAATAAAGCTTGGGGGAACCCCCAAGGGAATTGCGGCACTTATAGGTTACATTTATGAATAAAGGGATTGATTTTCATATTAAAAAACTGTAAAAAATGAGTAGGGTGATGTGGCAAGAGCGTGGACAGCTCTGACATGTCTAAAAATTGAGTGGTGTGTTTGCCATGTTTCACTTGCTTTAATTAAATTGGGGAGGGGGAAGGAAGAGCGCTTTTAATCTCAAACTGAACTTTCACACTCTGTATTGAAAAATTAATCCATAATAGCATGCTAACATTATCTCCACTTCCTATTGTATTTAGATCTGAGTCTGATTGTACCTGTGTGAACCATTTGCCTGTTTCCTAGGTGCACTGAGGGTTATCTCCTCTTTCCTGCGAATAGTACACAAACAACTACATTTATCTGGTCTGCTCAACTGGGATCCAGGCCACTGAGACAATCAGACTTTTGTATAAATGGGAGAGACACGTTGCTTTGAAGATATAATAGGCAGAGTATTCTTTTCAGAATGTGCTTCTTCTAATAGGGGTACCTCTGTATTAATATTGGAAGTTTCAAGTGTTTTAAGCCACTGTTGTGACTTATGTATGTTCCTCATACAAAACCATAATTTGCTGTACTGTTGCAAATCTTAGTACACATGCTAGAGAGATACAATGCACTCCAGGGGCCATTGTAGTACACGGTTGAAATGTAGTACATGTTCAGAAACTAAGCAGAATGGACAGAAATAACATTCAGATACAATTTGGGGCATAGATTCACTTCATACATATATACTTGAACAGCATCATGAGCACAGGAGAACTTGAAAATTAATCTGTAAGATGTTTCCTATACCATGGAAGGCACCTGTGAGGGATTTCAGTTCGTTGACACACAAAGGTAAAGATAAAGGTTTCCCTTGCTCGAAAGCTAGTCAAATTTGACTCTAGGGGGCGGTGCTCATCTCCATTTCCAAGCCAAAGAGCAAGCGCTGTCTGAATACATTTTTCGTGGTCATGTGGCCGGCATGATTAAACGCCAAGGCGCTCAGAATGCTGTTACCTTCCCACCGAAGCGGTACCTATTTATCTACTTGCAATTTCTTGCTTTCGAACTGCTAGGTTGGCAGGAGCTGAGGCCAGAGACAGGAGCTCACTCCGTTACATGGCACTAAGGTCTCGAACTGCCAAACTACAGACCTACTGGTCTACAGCTCAGTGTTTAACCTCTGAGCCACCACGGCCCCTTCATTGACGCATATGTATGTGTTTTTTTAGTTCAAATGTAATTTGTTTCCTGACATTCTTAACTACTGTTTCTGTGTTCAGAAACAAAATATATGCAAGAACCATTCACAAAAATGTATACATGTATCCTCTAACTGGGTCATTTGAAGAAGCAACCCTGTGTCTAAAAATTATGTTATGTGGCAGAATCTTGAGCACAATAAATTATTTTAAAAGTGTTTTAAATGACAGAAGGTGTGACTCTGTACTATAAGGGCAAGATCCACCACAAGCAGTTTAAGAAAATATGCTGGCCATACCCTACTGAGTAATGGGAATAATATTTGTCATTTTCAGTTGAGATGCTAGGAACTTCCTGGTTTGAGAATTTAGTGGCTAAGAAAAAGTAAAGAATTTGCCAGATATTGCTACAGTTTAAGCTGTATGTACTAACGCAACCCTACTTAAAATACCTATTAACTTTGGTTTGAAATTTAGGCCTGACTTGGATAGCCCAGGCTAGCCCCATCTCATCAGATCTTGGAAGCTAAGCAGGGGCATGGCCAGTATTTGGATGGGAAGACCACCAAGGAATATTGGGGTCCCTGCACAGAGGCAGGCAATGGCAAACCACCTTTGAACGTCTCTTGCCTTGAAAACCCTACAGGGTCACCACAAGTTGGCTGCAACTTGACAGTAAAAAAGACAACATATTTAGGGCTGATTAGTATTTACACTTCAAACTGCAATTATATTTTACACATTTGCATTCATAATAATGCATGCCATGTATTTTCCAATCGCTTCTACACATCTTTGTTGGGACACAGAATGAGTGGATTTCCCTGTCTTCCATCTTTGAAGTCAATGTTACCTGGGTAAACTTCATACCTTCTCAGCTGAATACCAGTTTCAGATAGGTGTGAACATAAATATTTAGGCTCCTTACCTGCCTCCCAAAGTCTATGGTTAAGTAAAAGGGAAAGTAAGTGTACCTTCTTGTAAATGAATTGGGAAAGCTGAGAAAGTCGTGTTGCTTTCCTATCTAGGCAGCAGGTATGGACAAGCTGGCAGGGATCAAGTAGTTGATGTGTAAATGGGCTCTCCAGTAGCTTCCCTGAGGATATAACTTAACTAAGCATCAGTTCAAAGACGTTTTCAGGGACAGGTGTGAGTGGGGTCAGTACCATACCTCCTCCCCAAGCTACAGATTTGTCTTTGGTCTTAAATGAGATATAGACATCTTGAAATCAATTTTCACAAAGACAACATTCTGCCACTAGACCAGCACTCCAGTGGTCTCCCCTTTGCATAAATGATACTTTGGAAATGCTGCTCCGAATAGGAAGAAAAGAAAATGTTGTAGTGAATACAAAGTCTGTAGTAATAAAATCATATTCCCAATGCAATCTATCATGGGAATGTCCAGTTGTTTCAGGCAGTCCTCCTTTGATGGATATGTATAAAATATATGTATTATCCATAATTATGCAGAATATTCCTGGTTTGAAAGATTAGGTACCACAAACTACTATATAACTGAGTTTCCTTCCCCTGATAACACTATTAAAACATTACTATGTTGTAATTTTTATGTTACTTTATTTATATTACCTTTCATAGTGTATTCCATTTATGAAACAATGCTTTGTATAATTAACATTAAAGGGCCATACATAACCACTACCACATACATCTAAATAACTCTGTCATTCTCTTGGTCACAGGAGACAGAGGATATGGTTTGCATGCAGAAAGTCCCATCTTTAATCCCTTTGCATCTCCAATAAAAGATATAAAACAGCAAGCTGTGGGAAAAGACCCTTCTTTGCCTGAGACCTGGAGAATGACTGCCAGTGAGAGTATTTTTTTATATTTTTTTCATGTGTGTGTGTGTGTGAGAGAGAGAGAGCACCTGGAAATCATGGCAATCTCTGGTGACTGACCCCTACTGGGGGCCTGGAGGATATTCAGAGAGGTGGCTAAATAAAGCCTGCTCCTGTCTCCCGACTGCTGGTATTTCAGGGAGGTCTCCCATTCAAGTACCTGCCGGTCAACCCTGCTGAGCTTCCAAGGTCTGACGAGATCGGGCTTGCCTGGAGTATCCAGGTCAGGGCCTGCCAGTGAGAGTAGATAAGACTGGCCTCTACAATGGACCAATGGTCTGACTTCGTGTGTGTGACAGACTGTCAAGGGTTAACATTCTAACAGAGTCTGAGAACCTTTGAATGACAGGCTGTTCAAACCGAATTCTGTGGAGAGCAGTCAGTTGAGAAATGACAGTTGGGAACTCACAGCTGAAGAGACAGTTTAGCACTTACTGAGGACGGGAAGTGGCTGAAGGAGACTGGGGAAGTGGCTGAAGGAGTGAGTGGATCACAGTGGTTCCCCATTCTAGTCAAAGAGGGAAATTGCTTTTAGTTAAGAGAAGTAATCCCAGTCCAGTGAAAAGGGAGATAACTTTCAAAGATGAGTAATCCATGGCCTGCATATATAGAAGAATTTGGGGAACTTGGTTGTACATTCCAGTCTTCTGAACATGAAATGTCAGTGAAATTCAGAAACCTATGCTTGTGAATTAAAGCGGAAACTGAAAAGAAAGTCTCTCTCTTCAAGGAAAAAGCACTTACTTGTTGGCAACATATAAAGTGGATTTAGTATGAATACAAGGTTACCTCCGTTTTTATTATTGTTCACCTCATGCATCTTACCCCTGATTCCACCTGACCTTTTCTCTAAGTTAAATAAAATATTTTGCTTATTTTGAACTTTCAAAAAAAGCCTCTTATGTACCATTTCAGAAGTAGAATATAAGAAGGTGATTTTGTCTCTTCCCTCAAGTTTCTGGGCTGGCCCAGCATCAAAATATTAAAGCAACTGAGTGGGACAGCCATAGACGAACAAATAAGAAGAAAATAGATATAGGGGCTTCTCAGAAAGAAAGAAAGAAAGAAGAAGACAAAAGGGGAAATCCTGTGTGTGAGGAAGGGAAGAGGGTGAGATCGCCATAGTGTGTTTTCAGGAAAAGGATATATTTCTTTGAAACCACACAGAAAATACCTTTAGGCAGTCCAAATTTGGGGTATGAGGAACACTCCTATTCTCTACAGTCTGAGCCGCTCCTGCCCTGTCTTTGGGAAAGGTCCTTTCTTTTCCCCTCAATGTTCCTAACACTGCTGGTTGTGTTCTACAGTCCAGTGAGGGACAAACAGCCATCTGAATGAGTCTGTATCTGAATGCTCCATCAGACTGATGTATCTGTGTGCCCAGTTTTGTGCAGAGTGAATCTCCATGTGACAGCAAAGAACAAAATAAGATTCATGATAAGAACACTGAAAAACTATGCCTAGTACTATCATACATGTAGGAAGGGACATGATATGGTAATTTAAGTGAAGTGTGTCTTATAAATTCTTCCTTAGTCAATGACCGTGGCTAACAAGACTGAGTTTTACACCAGTGACATAAACCTTCCGCAGTAGGAACTTGTAATGGAAATGCTTACATAACCTTAGCACTTCACATATGAAGGATATAAATGAATTTAGGAACAATGTAACTCCTCCATTAAGTCATTAAGTGGATTGATTCTATCTGTCTGACACTTTTGGTAAGTACTCCATGAGAGTGGTTAACAATATAATGAAAATAAAATCTTCTTCTATGATTAGGAGATTTCAAATGGTGTTTGCCAAAGCTGAATAAAATTCATTAAAGCTCCTTTTATGTTGTGCTTCTAAACACAAGGCTATATTCATAATAGAAAATGTGATGGCCATCTCCCAGTCATAACTCACTTTAAGAGTTATTAGTATTTCTGGGGAAATGGCACTATAAAATTCAGGCCTTTGCTCCAATGAGTGGTAACTACAAAATAGGATTGTCTCCCATTCTCTTGTAATTTGAGTTTCTTTCTTAAATTGGAAACAAAACCCATCCCATATTTTTTGCCATACCAAGCCTAGCTCCTTGCTTTCAGTTTCTTATTTATCTGGATCATGAAGGGATTTTCGAGTTATGCATCTGAGAATTACTACGGAGTGGTGGAGATGCCTCAGTTGGGGAGAGTGGGTATTTTTGGCAGGGTGAAAGGCAAAGGGGAGTCAGACAATGACTCTGGTCCATTTCTTAGCCAAGAACAACTTAATAGTCATGTCAACAGCCTGCTGGATCTGATAGTTTTGTTTCTGAATAACAGGTCAATACATGAGAAAACATCTGTATTCAGGACTTAATCCTTGATGAGAAAGATGTGTCACTAAGAGCTAGCTAAATTAATCTTGATGAACTTGTTTCTCCCAGCAGTATCTGGTGGAATTTTTGGTGTAGCACAAACCCAATTTCAGTAGTCGGCGTGGGGGGAGTTCCATGATTTATTGGAATTTCATCACCCTCTCCAGGCAGTGTATGTGTTCTTCCCAGTGAACAGAGTGGAGGTTCTATTGCTACTGCCTACTCCACTGCCTGTTTCCATACTTGGTCCCTTGAAGCTGGTCTTGGACTTGTTGTTCAAGTTCTATAGGCTTCTACATTTAAGGTACCATCTTCCATACTGATTCCTCCCTAACAGAGACAGCTCAGGACTGGGAAAGCTCAGGACTTCATGCATAAAGCAGGGTATCACTTGATCTAATATTCTGTACTGACTGAGTGATGGTCTGAAAGTGGAGAAAATTTCAACATTCTCCTCACGGACTGAATCTTCTTCAGGGTTCAGGGACCAATTAAGATAGTTCACACTGGATGCTAATAGATCCAGATGATTTTTTTCTTTTATTTTTTTGGCCCCCTGCAGGGGATTTTTTATTGCATTTTCTATAAACTACAAAGTAACAAGGGAAGGTAACTACAAACTACAGGTGAAAGTAAAGAGAACCACTAAAAACCCAAGAGGTGGTGGTCATACATTGCTTACGAAATTAGCTTTAAGACAATTAAGATTTGTTAACATTGAAGGTGATCAAAAAGTGTATCGCTTCTCTTATATCCATTCCAGCTAATCAGACTATTCAAAGAGAGAAACAAGAGCATAATTAATTTTCGCCAGTGCAAACATCAGGAAACATCAGCATCTCATTTTTAAAAATGTTGTTCCCCCAATTGGTAACCTCCCTTCCTCTTAAAACCAGGACTTCTTCATACATATATATATTATCTCATCTCCCCTTCCTTTATTATAATCTTTATCTTCTTCTCCTAATGCTCCATATTATTATGGCAAGTCTAACCAGCCTTAAAAACAGTTTCAGTTCTTTCCTTTTAGGGCCTAATTTTCTTCTGGAGAGTCTGTCCATAATCACCGGGCAATCTCCCGTCTTCATAGCGCTTGTCTTTGGAATCATGTAGTTGATTGTCGATTGTTGGCTCTGTTCTTTAACAAGTATCTTTTTTTGTACCAGTAGGGGTCGCCATAACAGTTCACAATTTGGTAAAGTCTGTGGTATTCAGGTCACCTGACCTGACCAGCCTCTCACTTCCTGAAGGAGGCTTAAATTCCATCTCAGTCTTTCTCTGCTTTCGATCGCTATTTTCGGGGATGTTTACTTTTCTTTTTTTTAATTGCAAAAGTCCCGAATGTTTGCCTTTTGCTTGGGCGCTTCTTGTGGGCTCTTTAATACAGACCATATTGATTATAACTCCGTCCCCCCAAGAGGATGCTCTGTATTCACTTTGTTGTCTGGGGGGAGAGTCCCCCCCCCTGCTTAGTAGGGGAGGACTGCAAGCCGTCGCTCTGATGTTTTGTTTCAACTTTACTCACTCTTCATATGTAGATCAAGTAGATCTCGCCAACAGGTATGCTTATTTACCGCCCGACCTCCACTCGCTTGATGGGGTATGCGTAGCTTAGTCCTTGCAGGTACACAGCAGAGAGACCGTTGGGGCAAAGGAATTCCTCAATCCTCAGCACCTCATGACTAGGGACACATCGCAAGGATCCCTGGGGAGTGCGCACATTTGCACCCCCTCTCTGGCCACTGGTTTGCAGGCCGCGTCTCTGGGAGCTCCCAGGAGACATCAGCTTGCCAAAACCCCACCCGCCGATCCAGATGATTTCTGATGATACTTGGTGAGTTTTAAGTGAAGTTTTGCTATGAATGTTAAAGTCTTAAGGAACCTTCTAGAATCTGGAGGTGACCTACACATTTGACATGATTGTTCCTGGGCATCCTTTCCCATTCAGTGGAGCTGCTCCATTGTTTTCTGGAGAGGTGGGAGCAATAAATCAGATTGGCTTATAGCTATAGCATCTGGAGGGAAAAAAACTTTTTTGAGGCTTTTCTGTGACAGAGATGGCATGCAGGGGCATTATTTCTCCACTGTCATTCTGTCTGCATGAAGCTTTTCTGAGTAGTGAGGGTCTTCCTCAACTGAACCTCTAAACCATCATAATAATTTCTATAGTATAACTATAAGATTTCACCGGATGTATGTCTAGATCTATGTGGGCTAAGAGATAGGGTAAAAATATTTCAAATATATGGCTTACAAAAAACCCTTCCAAATATGTCAGAATTAAGATGTAGGGACAATTTACTAGGGCATGAAAATAATTCTCTTATACTGAAAATATAATAATGATAATAATAAGAAGAAAAAAGACTAAAAGGGAAAAAATAAAATAGAATTGTAGACATACTGGAGAAAAGGATTGACTACATTGCCAATAAAGCAACTGAAAATTCAGTAGTAAGTTAAAACAGAAGCACCAAAATAATAAAAGCAAAAGGTTATATGGCAATGCAATTGAACTGAAAGTACAACATTCTCACTTCAGCTTTCCTAAGCACTCTCCTGCCCATTCAGTTAACTGGGAGTATATCTTTATTGATCAGGTACTGAAGGAAACTATAGGAGTAGTCGTCTCCATCATGTCCTATTTCTAGAGATGCCTGGGAGGCCACTGTTGAAGACAGAATGCTAAGCTAAATGAACCCTGATCTGATCCAGCTAAGGTAATTCCTGTGGCCTAAGTTTTTAATTTCCTTGGTTTACATGGCAGAGCAGCCCATTCCCCCCTACACACACAATTGCCTGGATTAGATGCAACAACAAAGAATACAGGAGCAAAGTATGTTACAAGAAACAGAATTAGGACCAGGCCACTGGAGATTTCTCAGGAACAAGCTCTTCAGGCTCACTGGTTGGCTGTAGTCATTACAAATCCAAACTGCTGAAGCAAAGCAGATACAAATGTACAATTATGCAAATGTCATGTAAACAGCACACTTCAATAAATAAAAAAAACTGGAACCCCTCCTGGCACATAAGCTTGAATATTGTGGTTATTGGGTATAGGTCACAGAGAACCATCCCCAATGCATTACACTGACAATCTCATTATGAAATAATAGGACTAGTAGGATGGAATAATTAATTTGCAAAAACTAAAAAAATACAAGGAAAAGACTGGATGATTGGATTTTCCAGGGCAAAATCCTGCTTCTATAGCATTTTACATTGAACATTGTTGTCCCAAGTTTACTTATCTACCTCCCATTCTATACTTGAAAGATATTTTATGCCTAAAAAACAGATGCAGCAATTATGCAAGCTATGTAAGATATGTCTGCACTACAAATTATGTACATTTCCCACCCTTTGAAAGGTCATGGTGTATCTCTATTAGGCGGCACCAGCAGCTCCCGCCCCAACAGGTGGATGCTCTACCTCTATGGCAGCCAGAAATGCTCAGGTGGAGACAGCCTTGGGAGAGAGGCTCAGTGAGAACCCCCTAGTTATGCGAATGGCTATCGGGGTGGGGGAGCACAACGTGCCACCAGCAGAAAGACAGAGGCAGTGGATCCCAGGGCAACGGCCACAGAGGTATGGTCCTTTGATCCTTGGCCTAATTGCAGCTGAGTTGTGGCCTGGCAGGGGGGAGTGGCTGTTGTAGCAGCAGCTGTTCTAATTAGGCCCACAGCCCAGCTTGTAAAGGGGTCCTAGGGATGCTGGAGCAGGTAGAGTGGCAGGCTTCTTGGTGGTCAGGATATCTCTTTGGGGTGGCACACAGGCACTAAGAGTTGGGTCGCAGGAGAGGTGTCTCCAGCTCCTCTGAGGAAATGCTGACTTTCTCCCATGAAAGCAGCAGGAGAAAGTGTTAGCCACAACACCAGGCCTCTGTTTGAATTATGATGGGGGAATTTAGCTAAGAGACTGTTTCTTAATGGGTGTGCAAGCTAGGGATCATCCTTCAACTATACCAGAGTCAGAACCCTCTTCGAGCGGCACAGATGACAGACAGGAAGTATCTTTTATGAAATTTATTAAGAACATATCCCCAATACATTCAGCTTAATTTAACAAAAATATCTGTCTCTCAAACACACACACATGAGCTAAGAAAGAAGGGGTTGAAATGATTTTAAGAAATCAGAGACAAAAAAGGGCAAAGCGTTGATGGGGTTACAGCTATCTTTCCAGATATGCAGAGTCAGAGGTCCATGGAAAAGGGATTATGGCCCAAACAGACTTTGGGGTGACCTGCCAGTTGGTATCCTGGGGCAGATACACACACTGAGGCAGTGTGGTTTGGAGGATATAGACACTGGAAAACAATATGGACCAATGGGAGGCCTTGAGGGGCTTGTCTCAGGTGACGACAAAAGATTACCTGGACCCAGGGGGTGTGACGCCAGGAGGGGCTAAACCTAGGTGTGACCAATGAAGTTTCAGGGAGGCAGAGTCTGGATTCACAATAGCATTGATGGGATTAGCCAGATGCTGGGTGGCTCTACTGAAGCTCGTTGAATGGGTTTGGTGACCATTGATGGTTCTGTCAAGGCAAGTTAAATAGGTTCCCAGATTCAGACAAAAGGTGGGAAATGGGTCCCTGATAGATGCCAGGAAGGATCATTAATAATTTGAATGTTTTATTGGTTATCTCAGTATCCTGAGGGATGGAGCAGGAAGGACAGTTGTGGAGGCAAAGGATTTCCACATAGACATAGGTATCACACAAAAGGACCAGGTGAAGTTCTGGAAACAGAAGGGCTAATTGCTAGGTGGCTTTTAGAAATGCAGATACTGTACCTGATGGAACTCAGCATTGTTTCATATACATACCTTGCTGGGTGGAGGGGGAGATTGGAGATTGTCTAGGAGGGCTGCTTTGAACAACCTAAAATTGAAACCCTTTTGCAGAGCTGTGGCTAGCTTTGTGTTTCAGAACCAAGAGTGTCTTCCTTGTCTGAGTTTGTGGGTCTCTGGTTCAGGTCAGAAGTGGGGTGCCCCTACTGTTGAGGCTACTCTAGAGTAAGGCAGCACCTCTGGGTAACAGAAGTCTGGAGAGCAGAAGAAGGGAACAGATGAGCACCTAAATCCCTCTCCTTTCAACCCTGAGACGATCGGGGCCTGTAGAGCCACAAATAGAACCACAGGATGGTGAGGGCTGTACCTGCCACCTGACAACCTCAAAGAATCTTGGGGATAGTAGTTTGATGAAGGGCAAGAATTCTGTTAGTAAAGTGTACCTCTACAGTTCCCAAGAAAACTAGGCTGCACTTACCTGTAATTATTGTTCATTAATGGACATCTTTGAAGTCTCACATGGGAACTATGCATGCATTGGCCAGCTGTGGGAAATTTTCAAGCACATTGGCATGTGCAAGCTGCTCCCCATCTCTTTTAACAGGACAAAGTTTTGGCAGATGTTTTTTGCCCCATCATCTTGCCCATATAACAAATAAAAAGATGCAGATTTCCCCCCTAAATTCAATTGTTCTTGGTAAACAAAACAATAAAGATCTCTTATAATCCAAAGAGTGCAATATTCTTCATGATTATCAGGAAAGTCAGGTGAGAAAACAGGTAGCATTCCTTCCTTACTGATTCTCAAGCAAATGGGACCTTGAGATCACAGGAAATGAGAAACTACCATGGGCAGAGAAATCCACAGTAGTTGTTTGCAATATGGGTTATGTGACCTACTCTGGGTCTTAGATCTTTGGTTGTTAGAATGGGATGCAGTGAAACCCACTAATTTGCCTTTTTAAAATATTTTCTGGAGTCTCATCTGTGTATTTAAAAATTCTTAACCTTCAAAAGGGAGATCTTCCATCCTTGTATTTGTTTCATTAGACAAGGCAATAGAATGGAGCCAAGCAGGTCTCCTTAATACTTGTTTCTAGAGTCTATGTGGCAATGGCATATTTAGCATTGTTAATTAATTGCTATGGTGATCTATATATGTTTTGATACATATATACATATGTTTTGATGCTGGCCCAGCAAAGGTAACTGAGGAAAGATTAAAAAATCACCTTCATATATTCTGCTTTTGAAATCACTCAAGAGAGGCTTTTGAAAATTTAAATTTTTTTAAAAAAATTTATTTAACTTGGAGGAGAAAAGGTTAGGTGGAACCAGGTGAAGGATGTATGAGGTGCACAGATAATAAAACTGAGGTAACTTTGTATTCATGCAAACACCAGATAATTTGTTGTCAACAAGTAGGCATTTCTGCTATTCTGCGTAGCGTCACATCCTGGCGACAGCGGTGCAACGCGTATCGCTGTCCCCCGTGGCAGGGATCCTGTGAAGACGTGCAGATCCCCCACCGCGGCTTGGCAGCTCTACCACTCTCATGGTGGAAAGTGAAGATGACCTAAATAGCCTCTTGCTCAGGGTGAAAGAGGAGAGCGCAAAAGTTGGCTTGAAACTCAACATCAAAAAAACTAAGATCATGGCATCCGGCCCCATCAATCTTTGGCAAATAGAAGGGGAAGTCATGAAAGCAGTGACAGAATTCATGTTCCTGGGATCCAAGATCACTGCAGATGGTGACTGCAGCCATCAAATTAAAAGATGCCTGCTCTTTCGGAGGAAAGCTATGGCAAACCCAGTCAGCATAATAAAAAGTAGAGACATCACCCTGCCAACAAAAGTCCGCATGGTCAAAGCAATAGTATTCCCAGTAGTACTGTATGGCTGCAAGAGTTGGACTATAAGGAAGGCCAAGCACCGAAGAATACATTATTTTGAATTATGGTGCTGGAGAAGACTCTTGAGAGTCCCCTGGACTGCAAGGAGATCAGTCAATCCTAAAAGAAATCAACCCTGACTGTTCCCTGGAAGGCCAGATACTGAAGCTGAAGCTCAAATACTTTGGCCATGAAAATGAGACAGGAGCACTCACTGGAGAAGATTCTGATGCTGATGATTGAAGGTAAAAGAAGGGGTCAGCAAAGGACGAGATGGTCAGACAGTGTTCTCAATGCAATGAACATGAAATTGAGCAAACTCTGGAGGACAGCAGAAGATAGGAGGGCCTGGCATGATGTGGTCTATGGGATTGCGAAGAGTCAGTCTCAACTGTACAACTGAACAACAAGTGCACCATATCTCCAAAGGGACATCACAGAGCTGGAAAAAGTACAGAAGAGGGCAACCAAGATGATTAAGAAGCACCCTCCCTACGAGGAAAAGCTGAAGAGTCTGGGACTTATCAGTTTATAAAACAGATGACTAAGGGGGCACGTGATAGAGATTTATATAATTATGTATCAGGTAGAGAGAATTGACAAAGATAACTTTTTCTTCCTTTCCCAAAATACTAGAACTCAAGGACATCCAATGAAGCCGATAGGCAGTAGATTCAGGACAGCCAAATGGAAATACTCCTTCACACAGAGAGTGATTAAAATGTGGAATTTGCTGCCAGGGGATGTAATGATGGCCACAGGAATAAACAGCTTTAAAAGGGGATTAGATAGATTCATGGAGGATAGGTCTATCAGTGGCTACCTCTACACTGAGAGACACTAAACTTCTGAATCCCAGAGCAAGGAGGCAACATCAGAGAAAGCTCTTGGCCTCTGTGCCCTGTCATTGGCTCTCCTGAGGAACTGATTGGCCACTGTGTGAGACTGGATGCTAGACTAGGTAGACAGACTAGGCGGACCACTGACCTAATCCAGCATGGCTCTTATGTTCTTATGCCATACAGGGCATTAAAGGTCAACACCAGCACAATTCCTATAACCTCAGAAAAAGTGAACATTTGACTGCTTTAAGTCTGTAACACATATATGCTCTTGTGTGTCTTTCATAAAGAATATTGTAAACCAAATTTTACCACACATTTTTATCTTACTGTTAGTCAGCTAATCATTTTCAAATTTTGCCTTGTCATATAACCATATAATCAAGAGATTATGTGTGGCTAGGGTTGCCAGGTCTGGATTGGAAAATACCTGGAGACTTTGGAGGTGGATCCAGGAGAAGGCGGGGTTTGGGGAGGGGAAGGGCCTCAGCATGGTACAATGCCATAGAGTCCACCCTTCAAAGCAGTCATTTTCTCCAGGGGAGCTGATCTCTGTCAGCTGGAGATCACTTGTAAAAGCAGGAGATCTCCAGGCCCCACCTGGAGGCTGGCAACCCTATGTGTGGCACTGAGGGATTTACTTCCCCAACCCCCACAGTACATTACAGCCTGAGAGGGCTGGTTTGGGTGCCTCTCCCCATCCATAGATGTCTCAGAGTGCTTGCCAATCTAGACAACAAGTATCACCCTGCAATAATTTTGCTATGCCCAGTAGGGCCTAACCTATCCTGGATTGCCCTGCAGCAACTTGCTATTCCCATACCACTGCCTGGGGCGGGGGGATGAGTGGGACTCTCCCCATCAAAAGTGAAGCAAAGTAGGTAGGAAGGCTTTATATATGTGGCACAAACCTCTGTCTCTCTACCTGGCCAGTGGTATTTAGTGGCTCAGAAGCCACAAGTGGACCTTCTGGGCACTATTTGCCAGCGTGGCACCTACAGATTCCCACCTTGGAACAGCCAGACAGGGACTGGAAGACAGGTAAGTTGTGAGCTGCAGGCCATATGCCAGGGATGGAAATAAGAGGCCCATCTTCTCCAATAACCCTCTGTCCTTCTCTGCAGTCTCTGCACTCTCAGCCCAGCACCTGGAGCAAGCTGGCCATAGAGACAAGTACAGAATCACCACCATAGCAGCCACCCATGGAAAGAACAAGCTGGCCACAGTGGGATACCAGGGCATGCACCACAGTACTCCTGTCTCTCTACAACCAGTTTGCTGACCTCCAACACCTACCAAGCTGCTGTTCCTCATGCTGAAGAGACAGTGAGAAGGCAGAGAGGGAAGACTTCTCCTCACTCATGATACATAGAGGCTAGCTAGCTAAGAAGAGCCATCATGGTATAATTGTTAGACTAGGATCTGGAAGTACCAGGCTCGAATCTGTACTCTGCCATAGAAGCTTGCTGGGTGACCTTTGGCCAGTCGCACACTCTCAGACTAACCTACCTCACAGGACTGTTGTGAAGATAAAATGGAAGAGAGGAGAACAATGTAAGCTGCTTTGGGTCTTCATTGGAGAGAAGGGTGGGATAGAAATAAAGTAAATAAATGAATAACGTTTAACTGGAGGGGAGTTGAAACAACCCTATGTGTTAAGAGGTATTCTGGCAATTAAAAAGGTCATACTTTTATATTTAATAGTTGTATCTGACATTACTGTATTTGTGTATTTGGTGAGGTGGTTCAAAGGGCATATAGTAGTCATGTGGCTCTTTTGGTGGATGGTAAATGCGAATGTAGCTTCCTGCAAGTTGCACAGTATAACTGGGCCAGGCAATTAACAGCTGTTAGCATCCCAACACCATATGCATGTTTATTTTTAAGTCTTCTAATGGAATGTTGGCAAATTCGCCCTCTGTACCCAGCTAGGGTGGGAAATGTGCATGTTTGCTCAGTCTACACAAAATACAAGTTTCTACCATATATTGGCCTAAATTTTGTTAGAGTAGGGGTGTGTTGTGCTAATTAACACAGCATCCTTCATCAGCAGAATACAAGTACAGTGGTCTTCATTTAGCAGAAAACAAGGAGCAGTGTCTGCCAGGATAAGATATGCTGTCTTGGAACATGGGGTTTTCACTTTACCCTTCCATTTCCATGACTGCAGGACCACATAGCAGTGTATTTTGAACTGAAAACAATGAATCTAGGAAGACAAGGAGAGAGAGGAGAGAGAAACTTTCTGCATTTACTGCCAATGGAAGATTAATTAATACACTCATTTCATTTGAAAGCCTGGATGTACCTGTCTTCCCACTGAGATGGCCACAGTGCAATCGGTAGTAATTTAAAAATCAATCTCTCTTCTGTAGTAATTAAATGTGTTCATTTAAACAGATATAATTGATAGTGCCTGCAAGTAATTTCAAAGCAGGGACTCTTAAGGGATTCTTGAGATTAACAGATATGAACCAAAGGATTCTGGGTTTTTTCCCCTTTCAAGAATGGAATATCGATGACGAGCTATTGGTTGTGTACTTGTAGTTGAACTGTCTAATAGATTTCACACACTAAAATACAACAGATCATACCCACTTTCTTTCTGAGATTTTCATAAGAACCATATGTGATGAACTCAACAGTTAAAACTGTCCACTGTCCCTGTGCATAATGGGCAGCACAACCCTTTGCCCTAGAAGGAATATCTGCTGTGGCATCGTGTGCACAGCAAACAGAGCACGGGTGGGCATCTTGGCCCTCTTACTTCTGAAAGCAGTTCCCAACCTGTACAAGGCTATACCTGCAGCGGGATTTTTGGACCCACTTTCATGATTTTAAGATGGAACACAAATAACAACTTGTTGCTGGACCTCCGCTATAGGCTACAATAAAGCCCATGATTGATGCAGGCTCAGAATAGAGAGCAAAGATTGCTCCCAAGAAGGAAGGTCTTCCTTAACCTGCACCTATGTCCTGGATCAGGCTGCTGATTTCAAACACAATGCGTTAAAATCTCAAAACCAATCTGCTCCTGACAAAATTTGCTATGAAAAAGAGATTCCTGTATTTCCTTCTTAAAGACTTCCAAGTTCATTGTTCTTTTCAAATACATTATAATGCCTATTTCCCAAGTTTGAGGGCCGTATTTGCATGGAAAGGTGGCATAGAAAAGTTTTAAATAAAATAAGTCTGAAGTGTCCATTTTTTGCTACTCAAGCTCTGATCATCTAGCATCTGTATTCACTGGAACAAGTGCTATGAGGATCAGACATGTATAATTCAAACAGACCCTGCTGTTTGTATATGCCAAATGTCTATGTGTGCCCTAGGATTCATTAAATACCCATGTTCCCCCAGGCAATTCATTGCTATGCACCAGAAATTACCAAGGAGAGGATTTAATTTTTTTTTTTTAAGAAGGTGGGGAAGATGAGGTTGTGCTGATACATAACATTTGTGCCAAAACAGTCTAAAGAATGTAACATTGACACAGGATTTCATTTTTAAATTTCAGTAAAAAATAATACTAGCAAAATATCATTATCATTCAGGACATACAGCGTGTGTTAACTTTAGCATATCCTTTAGAGGCAATCGATGCAGCAGGCAAGTTCATCATTCTTGAGGAATTTCATGTCCTGCTTCAATCACACCTAGCAGCAGGCACATATCCTTCTACTGCTTTGTCTGTTCTTCCAGGCAGACTGTGCAAAGTACACGCCCTTGATGCTGCAAAGAAGCAATTCATGGAGCATGCATGAGATTCTGGAGCTCCCAGCCTCCCGGCCAAGCCACTGGAAGTCCGGGGCAGCAACAAAGCCATGACGCTGTGCATCATGACGTGGGCAGGGGGCAGAGCCGGCTCTGCTGAAAATTTCGGGCTCCGCTCCACTCAATGTCAGTTGCTCCGCGTGCTCAGCATGGACGGAGCTTCGAGCACGCTGGAGGAGAGAGCTGCAGCCTGCTAAGCCCGGAGAAGGAGAACGAGGCCCGGGACGGCTGCCAGCGGTGGCGGCGATAGTCCTCAGGTCTTGGTCGGTGGCAGAGATCCATTTGGCGGCAGCATCCTTTTCCTCAGGCCCTTCTTCGGCGGCGAGTCAGCACCCAGTGGTTTTTGAGGCAGTGGCCCATGGCGATCTCTTTTAGCAGCCCACGGCCGCTTTCCTGCACCCTCGGAATTCACCGGGGGTGTCTCTGCGCAGCTGTAGGCAGAGGCTTGAGGAGACGGTGGGAAGTGGCTTTAGGCGGCAGCAGGCAGCAGCGGTGGTTTAAGCCCCCCCCCAGCAGGATTTCCAAATGGACACTGGGGCCAGTGGAGGGCTTTAGTCGGTCCCCAGCAGCGGCCTGCAGTGCTGATTACAAGGGGTGGCCATAGAGCAGCTGGGCTAAGGGTTCTGGGCAGTGGTTCCCCGTGGTTTCCCACAGCAGTTCCCATTATATGGCCTAATTCAAATGGCAGCCCCATTAAAATGGACAAATCGCGATGGTTGGGCTGGGGACAGTTGGGTGGTTGCGAGGGAGAGACACTAGCTGGCCCTGCCCACCTAGCAACCAACAGCCGGGGCATATATAAAAAAGGAAGAAAATGTAAACGGTGACAGGGGGCATCAGCCTGAGCACAAGGCTAGGGGGTGCTATTTAGATTTTGTGACCCCGAAATCTGCACATGCTAGGAGTGAGGTAGGACCATTTTGAGGAACTCCTATTCCTGTGGCAGCCATTTTAAGGAGGCATTATCACAGGACGCCCATTTTGTGACAGCGGCCTTGAGGTGGTGGCTTTTTAGATTAGGGTGTGAGGCTCTGCCAGCATTTGTAACATAGCTCCCACATACGTAGTGTGGGAAGGAGTGAACTGGCAGACACTTTGTAAGAAGGACAATTAAAACCATCATCATCATCATATAGTAATAATACAGCTGCCATGCAATGCTCCCTCTAACCTGTGGAGTCTTGCGAGCAATGAACCTGCTTTGTGGGCGGCTGGCATTGAAGGTGTGAGCAGCAGTTTGTAGCCAGCCATCTCAATCTGGGACAAAAGGGAGCTAGAGGCTGAAAAACTGTGAGCCCAATGGTCCTAAAGCATTTAAATTGAGTGGCCATTTTGGGTGTGGCATCATAGGGTGGCCATTCTGAGTGAGGCCTTCTAAACATGGTCATTTTAAGGGTGATTTGGCTGCCGCTTGATAAGAATAATTATAAATAATAATAAATATGGTTCTAATTTAAATTGGCCAAGAGCAGTGTCAATGGCTGGGCATCAACACAACCTAACCATTAGAAGGCACTGCTCCCTTCAGCTTTCCAGGGCAGCCATTTTAGGTTTCACTTACTGGGCAGCCATTTTGAGGCTATTGCTTCTGAGTTAGGTGATTAAATTCAGCTAGCATTTATAGTGCAGATCACATACTATATACCGTAATACATGGTGGGAGGGGGAGTGATGTGACGGCTGATTCATAAGAAGAATAAGTAAGATTACATAGAATAATAATAATAATAAATTAATAATATAGCTGGCATGGCTGCTAGGAAGGGACAAGGTCAGTCCTAGAGGAAGCAGCCAGCCCCCAAGTGGCTCACCATACAGCCGGTTCAGGCCCTCCAATGTGATGAGGAAGAAGATAACCCAGTCAGTGCAGCCATATTACAAATGCTGGAGGCACTGGGGAAACAGGGGAGCGCCTCCTAGCCTGGGCAGTGTTAAACAGACAAAATGGGTTTCTAATAAATCTTTTCAAGCGCAAGTGCTGGCTTGCTTGGCTTTTCAGGAAGAGGAACAAGGAGCTTTCTCAGCAGTTAATAGTGGAGCGTCAACATCTGTCTAACTCATCGTGAGACAGCAGTTAGACGCAGGTAGGCAATTCAGGGGAACTTACAAGGGACCTCCAAGGATGTAAAGTAGGGCTGCCAAATCCCCCCAGGGGGCGGAAATCCCCCCACCCCAGAGGCCCATTCCCCGACGCTGGAGAATCGGACCCCGGGGGGAACCCCGCCCCAGCGTGCACGTCACAGGGAAGTTATGTCATGACGCCGGGCACGCTGGGGGCGGGGCCACAGCCATACAAGGGAAAACTCTATGGTTTTCCCTTGTATGGTCGTGGCCCCACCCCCAGCGTGCCTGGCGTGATGACGTCACTTCCCTGTGACGTGCATGCGGCGCGCATGCGCGTGCCAGTAGCCGAGCTGGAGTCCCCTGCCGGAAGGGTAAGTGCCACTTGGCAACCCTAATGTAAAGTAAAGTGGAGAATGCTGGCCATGTTGGGATATACTGCCCATGGGGCCAGTGCACCCAATGTGGCGATTGTCTGCTACACACAATACTCAGGGCAGTATTGCTCACACACCACTGGGTGATTTGACCTAAACGAGCAGGAGAAGGAACGCCTGAAGAGGCGCAGGGTTGACAGGACCTGGGCAAATTGGTTCCAAGGATTCTTAATCTATGAGGCAGTTATAGTGAGGCACCAGCCATGGAAGACTTCTGCAATGCTCCTATATATGGACATCATTTATAGGGGCTTTACCGATTTCCCGAGCCATGCATGGCTTCAGTATGACAAAGAGTTTAGAATGAGGGCAGCCATTAATCCAGCCCTGAGTTGGGACCGGATTCCTCCACACTTATGGCTTCAAATCATGTCTCCGGACAGGCAATTTGGCAATGAGAGGTCAGATACTGGCCACTCCATCCACAGATTGCAAGGTCAGGTAGGTACTCACACCCAGGTGGGGCAGGCGGTTCGGCGATGCCCACTTTGCTGGGAGTTCACCTCCCATGGGACATGCAGCCGCAAGTCATGCTCTTTCAGGCATGAATGCCCTTTGCGTGCGGGGTCACATGCACTCTCAAGTTGCCCCAAAACATAGGGAAGGTCAGGAGGCAAGGGAGTTAAGTGTCTGGGAGGAGACGGTGGCTATAACCCCCTTCCTGACATACAGTCCCAGCCCAATTAAAGTTGGAGTGCTTGAGAGTTGGGTGCGGGATTACCCCAACCGACAGGATTGTGTTTACCTCTTAGAAGGTTTCACTCTAGGGTTTAGGATACCTTATCTAGGTAAAAGAAGGTCATATAGTGCTCCTAACCTGAAATCAGTTAAGGGGATGAAGCACATAGTTAAAAAAAAATGACAAGGAGTGTAGGGAGGGTAGGGTGCTTGGCCCGTTCCTTTCCCCACTAGTTAACAATTTGAGGGTTTCCCCGTTGGGAGTTGTGCTGAAGAAGGTACCTGGCACGTATTGCCTCATTCACCACTTGTCCTACCCACATGGGGAGTCAGTGAATGATGCCATACTGGAAGAATTATGTTCAGTCAGATACACCTCGTTTGATCAGGCCATGCAGGTGGTGCGCCAATGTGGGCAGGGGGCGGAATTGGCAAAATGTGAAATTAAGTCAGCCTTCTGTTTCCTCCCGGTCCACGTGGCCGATTTTGAGCTGTTGGGTTTTTGCTTTTGATGGCAAATTTTACATGGATAGGGCCCTTCCCATGGGGTGCTCAGTATCCTGTGCTGCTTTCGAGAGGTTCAGTTCCTTTTTAGGATGGGCCTTGCATTACAGGACAGGATTGTGCAGCAGGATTGTGATGACTTCCTGTTAGCAGGAAGGAAGGATACAGGGCAATGTGAATTTTTACTGACCAGCTTCCTGGACCTGGTAGAGGAGCTAGGAGTTCCCCAGGTCCAGGAGAAAACTGAAGGCCCTACTTTCATTCTGACTTTCCTATGGATAGAAATCAATATGTTGGGGCAGCTGTGTAAATTACCAGCTGACAAATTAAATGCGCTGCAGGCGATGATTGGCATGGCCAGGGCGAAGAGAAAGATCACCTTGCTGAAGTTGCAGCAGCTGGTTGGGCACCTCAACTTTGCATGCAAATCTGTGGAACCCGGTCGGCCATTTGTTAGGAGACTATGTGAGTCCATGAAGGGCCTACAGCTCCCACAGCATAGGACCGGAGTCACCTAAGTCTCCTAGAGTTATGGCCCTGGTCAGAGCCTTCACACTCCATTGTTTGCAGAACAGTACCAGGATCGCTGGCATCTGAGGAGAAGATGGGCAACTTCTGTATCAGGAAGAAGCTTGAAGGCTGGTCAAGGGAGGTTGGCAAGGTTATAGACATTAGGGAACCATTGACCCCAGCATTGATATGGGGGCTCAAGGCACAGTGGCATACACTTTGCATGGATGGATATGAGGCTGCACTGTTCCTTCTTTGGGGCGCTGTGGATCAGTGAGCTAGTGGCAGGCTCTCACCTAGCACTCGAAGAATGAAATGGCAAAGTCTAATGTTATTAATGAGGGTTTTTTCCTTTCAGGTGCTGCTGGCTGTGGGGCGAGATGAAGAGTCAACGTCTGCAGCCACAGCATGGTCTTTTGGGCCATCCACCAGGCCAGGAGGACATCCTGGTCAGCAAGGCCCTTGTGTTACAAGCTGAGGCAGACCTTGCGATGATAATAGGTAGATGGCCCAGAGTACAGATAGTCTGGCCGGCAAGGCCCTTGTGTGACAAGCTGAGGCAGACCTTGTGAGGATAAGAGCAAGGTGGCCCAGTGTGCAGATAGTCTGGTTGGCTATTCTGCCCCGCCAGGGTGGCGCAACTTGGGGGACCCCTGGTGTATCAACCGTGCCAGGCATAAGGCCAACCGCCAGATGAGGAAGGCCATGGAGGGTGGTTTAGGGCAATTTTTGCAGCACCCCGACATTGAGGTTGAGTTCCAGGATAGGGCTGATGGGGTGCACCTATCAGACAAGGGCAATGGGTTATTTTTGTAGGACTTGCGGCAAGGGATTAGGTCAGCCTTGGGCTGTTAGTGGGGAGCAAAGGCCAAAGCAGAGGCTTGGCCTTGGCTGTGGCAGGTTTGTGCAGGCAAGAAATTGGAACCAATGAGTACTTTATGGCATTTTCCCGATGGGGAACAAGGGGTCATCAGGAACTGCCTTCGGATTTTAGGGTCCAGGGTGGGGAATGGTGATCACCTCCTCTGGGAACCTCTTAGGGGAAAGGCTCCTCTCTGCACGTTGGAAGGCTTCAGGGGTAGGCACTCCTAGGTGGCAACCAGGTATGCTGGGCTGCCGGTCATGAGCCAGACCAATGGCTCAAGACCGGAGCTAGGTGACCTGCCCGAGAAAAGGGCAAGGAGGTTGGTCAAGGGAGTGACACCTGCCTTGCCTGTTCCATACTCGCTTAGTTGGTCCCTTGCAGCAATGTAATGTTAAATTGTTAATAAAGTGGTCCTTGTTTACTTCCAAACTGTTGTCTGTCTCATTATTCCGACTGGGGGAGTGATTACTTTTTCTTCAAAAATGGAAATAAATCATCTCAATTCGAGAAGGATAGGTATGTGATACTTTAGGCTATATTGTTAGCCTCACATTCTAGAAATCAAAGTTCAGATTTTAGATAAGGCAAAAACTAAATTGCCAGGTTCCATCCGAGAGAGGATTCCTGTTCCTCCAGGAAGTCTGAGACATGGAGCTGTTTTGCAGACATCTTTTATTCTGTTGCAGAGCTGCAGATATATCTTACTTCTCCTAAATTTTATCTTCCCTGTGTGTTTGAAAGTATTGGGGGGGGGACTGGAAGTGTTCACATACTGATGACCATTATGTGGTTGATATCCACCATAAACAAAAGAAATACTAAAGATTTGCATTAAGGTCCTGAAAAATGGGGGATATTGTGGCCATGATCTTAGAGGTCAGTTAGAGCCCAGTTCTAATCCAGCCCAATGATTCATCTTTATATATGTTTTGTTATACAAATTAATATCCAGTCAAAAATAGAAGATTGAAGTCAAAATGAGGAGGAAGTTCTTGTATTTTATTGCAATGAAATACGGAAAACAGTTAGGCCAAAGGACCCATCAAAGCTGACTGCTTTCTGAGCCCAATCAGGAAATACATGAAGTTAAATACTTAAAATGACATCATCATATCATATCATATCATCATCATGGGAATAATATTCCCATAATATTCATCATCATCATAACATATCATATCATCATCATGGGAATAATATTCAAAAGGCATAATTGGTTACAAAAACGTAAACAACATTTACATAAAAATCTCCTTATTGGTCAAATGTAAGAAAGGTGTGTCTATGCAATAGCGTCACATATTTACTTGACATGACCTAAGCCATATCGGCTAAAGCTTGTTCTCACCCAAACAAAAGTGTTTTTCTCTGATAGCAAGTAAAAGATCCTTTTGACCCAGACACTATGAAGTTGTAACCTTAAACAATTAGAACCATGAACCTTCTTTTGTACCAAAAGAATGTTATTGTCTTGTCTGCTAACATCAACTAGAAAAATCCTCTTGACCCAGAAAGAAAAGAGGCCCTCTATATAGCAGGCCTTCATTACATTCCAATAAAATGTTAAATCTATAATAAACCTATAAAAACCAAAGAAATATGAATAATCAAAAAAGAGAAAAATCTATATAGTCCCATCTCTACTACAGACATAACGTACATTCTTGGTGGCTGACATCACTAAATGCTTTTCTTTCTACAGACAAAACTTCATATTAA
>NW_015165338.1:43129-45978 GCF_001447785.1 Gekko japonicus
ACTTTGCTTGGAGAAGCCTTTCCTTCAAACTTCCAAAGGGTCTAGATCAGTTGACTGCAGTTCTGACTATGCAGAATACCATGGGAGGTGCAGTCCTGCCGGACTGTGGATCAAACCAGTTAGCTCTGCAAAATGGGAAAAATTGATTCACACTTTGGTCTCAGCACATGAGATGTTTAGACAAGATCTTTAGGAAAAAAAACCCTAATGCCTCATGGCTGTGACTTCCATCCTTGGTGGCTGACATCACTTGCTGCTTTTCTTTCTACAGACAACACTTCAGATTCTGAGAACCTCAAAACTTACAGGAGACTCAGACGTCTGTGAGAAGACACGCTGTACACATCAGAGGACCAGGTAAGTGCACAAGACATGTGGACACGGTTCCTATATAAGAATGCCCTCCTGCACACTTTCGTGCATCGATGGCGGGACAATGGTGCTATGGGAGCCTTCCTGGCCTCCTCAGGCATCCTGCTCCACGAGATAGGAACCATGAAAGACTATGTACATGAGTGGAACATTGCAGATTTTCCCACTTTGCTTGGAGAAGCCTTTTCTTCAAACTTCCAAAGGGTCCTGATCAGTTGAATGCAGTTCTGACGATGCAGAATACCGTGGGAGGTACGGTCCTGCAGGACTGTGGATCAAACCAGTTAGCTCTGCAAAACGAGAAAAATTGATTCACACTTTGGTCACAGCACATGAGATATTTAGACAAAAAAAAAACCCAGTCACTCATGGCTGCAATATCCATCCTTAGTGGCTAACATCACTTAATGCTTTCCTTTCTACAGATAACACTTCAGATTAAGAGAACCTCAAAACTCACAGGATCCTCAGGCAGCAGTGAAAAGACACACTGTCCACGTCACAGGACCAGGTACGTGGAGAAGGCATGGGGAAAATGACAGGAAAAAAATCGGACAAAGGGAAGTGCAGAGTCTACCAACAACAGAAAAATTAAGAGACGCTTGGGAGAGTAGCGTGGGGAGACGATTTAGACAAAACAACTCCCTTGCTAATATGGGCTACCTCTTTACTTTCCACAGACTACCCTTGACACAGACAAGGCCTCAAATGCCAGCAAGACCGAGGGGAGAACTGAGAACACACATGCTCCACAGAAGCCAACAAGACACAGACTCCGCATGACAAAACCAGGTAAGCCTACAACTACAACCAAGGTGATGCCAAGCTGTGGGTGCCTGTGACATGATGCAACAAGTAGACAAGGAAAAATACATCAATTTAATTACTCCAAGTGACACACTACCATGGGAGGAAATGACCCCAATCCTTAATAGAAAACTGATGGTGCAATAAGGGGAATAACAAGACAAGAGAAACTTGGGGAACTCAGAGAGAATACAAGGCACTCAGAAAACATATTCCATGTAAAGAGATGCTGCTTTACACTTTAACACTAACTGCAACGTTAGGAGATAACGGAGGCAGTACATTGGGAAATAACCAAGGGAATCTGTTCACCATTCAATTACTGGAAAATTAGTCAATGTATCCTATGATCATGGTCTGACAGTACAATCATTGATTTCTTCTGCATTTCTGCCCTCCACCCAATCTTCACCTGACCCTGCTGCTTATCCCTACACTTTGTCTTCTTTCACTGTGGCCACTTTCCATTCGTAAAGGACTGTCCCACTTCTGAACCACCGAGAAAGGAAGCTTCACGATAAGTGAAAGAAACCTTCCGTTCTCAACAATCTTTCC
Organism: Gekko japonicus; assembly: GCF_001447785.1. Classification (NCBI taxonomy): domain Eukaryota; kingdom Metazoa; phylum Chordata; class Lepidosauria; order Squamata; family Gekkonidae; genus Gekko; species Gekko japonicus. Next base: position 44,864 of record NW_015165338.1, read on the forward strand.
GTCCTACACACATTTCAAAAACACATTCCTGCCCAACTGACATTCCTCAGCTTCATGCTTCTTAAAGCACACATTTTACTATCACTCTAAGCTCCCATCAACACCTACTTCATACTACGATTGGCCACATTCCTGCTCTACATTCACTACCTGAAGGAACACTATGCACAACAACAATGGTTTTCCATGGTTCTTCTGGTTTATGGTGACACGCTTGCAGACACATCTCTCAGACTGCCTGGGGATGTGATCTGCGCACCAGCGGATAGGAGGGGGGGCGAGGGGGCGCTAACCCCCCCGGCGCCTTGGCAAAAGGCTCCTAGCCATGGGGCTTTTGAGGGGCGACCTCTTTGCCGGCGCAATGCCGGAGAATTGAGGCGCTCCAATGCCGGAGAATTGAGGCGCTCCTCCGCCCCGATGGTCCTGCCGCTGCCGTCGGTGATTGAGTGAGTTAAACGGATTCCGAGTGCGACTGAATGGCCGACAATGAACTATGAGTCGGGTTAAAGCGAATATGAGAACTTAAAAAGAAAGCTACCCCCCCTACGGAGCGACGAAAAGTGAGCGGGGGAGGGGCCCCTCCCAAACACATGAACGAAAGCATGACATAAAAAGGGGGGAGCGGAAGAATAAGCATTTAAAGTTGTTTTGAGAGACTTACCAGAGCGTGGATAAGCATGAGGGCGAATTTCAGAGACTTTGGCAACTTTTATAAAAGTAAACAATCCATAAAGATGGCGGGGAAGAAAGCAGACAAATACAAACTTGTAAAAGTGAAACCAGTTGGTAGCCCTCGACCGGAAGAGACCACTGAGCTCTCTAAAATGTCGGCTGATTCCTTGCGCCCTCTGCTGGACAAGATGACTAACATCAAGCAACAGTTGTCAACAATAAGTCAGAGTATGGCGTCTCAGCAGCTCCAATTGACTGAGTCTTTAAAAGTAACGGAGCAAACGGCTGAGAAGGTGAAGGAAATGGACGCCAACACTAAAAAAGTTAAGAAAAAGGTGGCTTCCGGTCTGGCTCCCGCGAAAGGCAGACGCATCCTCGGGTTGCTCCCGAGGGCGCCTTGCCCGCCCGCGGTGGAGGAGGGAATCCGCGCAAGCGGAGACCCG
>NW_015165338.1:46692-53740 GCF_001447785.1 Gekko japonicus
GTTGGCAGATTCCTTGCACCCTCTGCTGGATGAGATGACTAATATCAAGCAACAGTTGTCAACAATAAGTCAGAGTATGGCATCTCAGCAGCTCCAATTGACTGAGTCTTTAAAAGTAACGGAGCAAACGGTTAAAAAAGTTAAGAAAAAGGTGCAAAAGCTGGAAATGAAACAACCTGCGGAAGAATCACAACTTTTACAGCTGCGAATGGAGAAAGCAAATCTGGTCCTACGGTTTCAAGGGGTTCCAGAATTAAAAGGGGAGAATCTGAAGCAATTGCTGAGTGAAGCATTAGCCCCAGTTACAGATTTGAAAGCGGAATATCTTCACAGCGAGATGGATGTGGTCTACTGGTCCTACTCCTCATACATCAAGAAGAATAATCTGCCTGGGGAAATAGTAGTCAGATTCTCGAAGAGACATGTGAGAGATTCTATCTTGAAAGCAACTACTGGAACACCCTTGAAAATTGGGGACAATAACATCAGGATTTTAAAAGATATTCCATTTGAAATAAAACAGAAGAGAAAGAAATACAAAGATTTAATCCTTTTTCTACAAACAAATGGCATTGGATACAGATGGCTAATTCCAGAATATGTCATTCTCAAACTCCACGACAAAAAAGAAAAGACTGACTCTGTTTTTAAAGCACGTGAGTTCCTGAGAGCACAGCTGAGGGAGCCAGCTGAGGACAAGAAGGAAGAAGAAGAAAGCAAATCTGATGGCGAGTTGGGCTCGGTGTCTCCTGACGAGGACTCTCTCTTTGAAAAGGGGGCAGCCGCTCCCAAAAGTCCATACAAATTGAGGATCAGAAAAGATAAGACAAAAGAAAGGCTGAAGGACTCTGAAATGTGCTTGAAAATTATACAATAACTATAGGATGCTCTGGGGTTTTTCTTAAACAGATAGATTGATGGGTAAAAGGATAAATAATTTAGCATAACCGTCTATGTTCAAAGTAATACTAGTGATTAAGAATAACATTAATATAAGCTGTTGTTATGATCTCCTATCCTTGGGGTTTTAGTTACTAGTGGTTTTCTTTCCTTTCTCCCTAGTTGTAGTTTCCCCTTCCTAATTTTCATTTATAGTTTGTAGTCTTTTGAAAAAATTCAATAAAAAACTCCCCTTAGGGGGATTTAAAAAAACAAAAAAAACACACAATGGTTTTCCATTACAAGCACCTACCAGGCCAAAAAAGAAAACCTACTCCACTGGAACATACTGAGGCAAAACGCAGACAGTCTATACGTGACAAGGCAAGGCGTCCCAAACGCGATATGCAAAAAGACAACCACGCAATGCACAGCCTTCAAGTGCTGTTCAATCTCTGCACCTAGAACAATGCAGCATGCCAACACATCACACTGAAAACTCCCAGCTAACAATACACAGTGAGCCTTCAATGGCAATCCAATCCCAGCTAGAACAATGTGACATACCCACAGCTGACACTGAAAACTCAGTATCACTCCCAGCACACATCCACTAACCAATAGATTAACTCAGTGAACTCTGTGCACTCATTCACATTGTGTGTGAGATACCCTGTGACTGACAGTTCTCCAGCAGCTGTTCCAAAAGCGCTATACCTATACAAGATATTCACATGCTGTCCTCATAATGCCTTTCTGTGACCTCTCAAACAGTCCTACTACATCTGGATCACCCAACCACTCACGTTCAGTTTAAAGACTGCTTTGTTAGTTCCATGAGCAATACCTCTTTTATATAATACAGCTTTTGTCAAAGCAGCAAGTATCCTTTTCATCCCTTTTATTTATTTATTTATTCATTTCATTTCATTTATACCCTGCCCTCCCCGCACGCGGGCTCAGGGCAGCTTACAAAAGCAGCAAACTATTGAACCCTAATGTATCTAGCCATGCATTTAGACCCTAAACTTCAATGTACAACTCTACTTACAAAGGACCAAAAAAAACCATGCCTTTTCACAATGAAAACTATAGACATTTCACAACACTCATTTTCCAAGACTCCTCCATCTTATTCCCACGTGACCTACTCAGACTTTCATCATGACCACTCACTTTCAAACCAACTTCTCTTGAGACCTCTGCTCTGACAGGGTGGACAGTGCGACCACAACCACATTGAATGACATGGACATCCAACATCAAATGACTTCGCAGATTGCCCAGTTGTTGATGCTACTCCATGGACCCCTCTCTGCAACATTTTGTAGCCCACCTTCTGTGACCTTGGACGCTGGCTACTGTATGCCATAAGATATGTTAGACTTTACTTCCGCATTTGTATCTTTCGATTACCGACTGCTATTATTTACCTCCTTCCAGCCTATGCATTCATTACACGTCACATCTTTCTAGAGCTCGGCATATTGCTTTCACAATGGGCTTTACTGCTAGTATATACATATTTTTATGTCAGTTCTGACTCTTTTTAAAAGCCCTCCATTGGTAGTAAGGAGACACAGCTGGGGGGAGCTGAGGCAAGGACAATCTTACCAATGTGGAAAGCATGTGCAAAATGCACACCCTCCCTTCCACACTGCATACAAACATGCTTTGACTGTAATTTTTCAAAATAGATCAGACCCAACCAGGTTTGGAAATGACAGGAATTCGGTGGTCAGAGAAGAATGTTGTGTGAATGCCTCAAAAAAAACAAAAACCCCTCTCCTGTTCAGACATCTCACCAGAACAAAACTTCTGTACGGAAGCTCCCTACATATAGTTCCATTATCCTTTATCTGCATTGTTTTTGTATTTCAAACATTGTAATTAGGTAGGGGCCAAGGGTTAGGACAGATTTACATGTGCATGAAAAATGAGGTGAGAATAAATTAGATTGCTGAGGTGATAGAACCACTCTTGCATAACTCCAGCTAGGATTATATTTTGGAACATCCCTCTGTTGAAAGTTCCCTGCAAATAAAAAACCAGCACACCAAGCTAAAAGAGGGGACACAATCTTTTTGCTTGATGTGATTATTTGCAATTTGCATTGTATCATTCATGTAACAGAACATTTCGAGTTGCAGACTGAAGTGCTGCATTCTGTTCTACTGCCTCAGTGCAAACAGGGACTGAGGCAGAGGGACATGAGTCTGTCCAGAGGCCCTTGGAATGTTCCCAGCAGAGCTAAAAACAAGGGAGTGTGGTGGCCATTTATAGTGGGCAAACTGGGCCACAGCCTTCCAAGCGCTCCCCTCGTGGCTCTCGTCTGGAAGACGTTGTCGGAGCAAGACCCAGCTGGGTGCATTTTTAAAAGACCAAACGTTCCGAGCAGGAGAAGATGCGCCCATGAAGCCACATTTGGAAACACTGTGAGGCTGCACTCCTTCTTCGGTGAATTAACTGGATGGGGGCACACACGTAACCTTGCACAGGATTGGGCCTTATCCTGGGAGAAGGGAAATGTACAGGACTGTCTGCTTCCATGGTGGAAGGAGGCACCATGAGAACTAAAGCATCTTCATGGAGGATTTAGATGAAGTTCAAGGTGGGCTAAGCCAAGAAGTAAGAGTAGGAAGTAGCTACAGAGCACCACTTACCCATGTCACAGAATCAGGGCTATTGGGGGCAAAGGATGAGCTTGCACAGCACAGCCACAAATCCAGGAAGAATAAGGACACACTTGGGAGTTCGAAGAAGCCTGCTCCACCTCAGGTGGGCAGTTGGCACTGGACCAGCCACTATGCAACTCTCTTTCCTGAGCGGCATTCAAGCCCACCTCTAGGGGGCCTCCTGCCTGCCATGCTTCTCCTTCCGGGCACTGCACTGGGCAAAAACTTGGCCCATCTATTTTGGTCATGAGCCCATCCTTGTCCTGCTGTCACAGGGACACTCACTGCTGGCTTGGCTCATTAGACCAGTGTGGAGACCACACAGTCCAAAAGCCCTGCAAAATACATCTCTACAAGTGGAAACCCACAAGGACTTGTGGAAGGTATCTCATTTCTCCCTCTCCCACTATTTCCACTTTCACCTTCCTGAAAGCCCCCATAGCATCTCCCCTTTTCCTGCTTCCTTCTTTCATTCTAGGGTTCCTCTAATGAAAATGGTGAAATTCTTCAGAATTTTGAAGGGAGGTTCCAAGAAATGATAGATTCTGCAATGGGAATCACTGAGGACTGCTGTATTTGAATATGCTTTATGGATGTCAAATGTACCTTTGAAATGATAAATCCAGCATGATTCTTGAAAAAAATGATTGAAACGGATTTAGAACTGGTGGTCTGTTGAGTCAGCTGGCAGAAACACTACTACATCCTTACAGATCAAGGACTTTTTTGAATGTCTTAAAATGGTTTGTGGAAAAATGCCACCTGTGAATTTCTATCTGTATTCAACTTTACCAGGGAATTTCCACCTGGTAAAATTGTTCTGAGTACTATTATTAAAAACATTGATTATTGGTGTTAAAATTTGGGCACATGCATTTTTTCTTGTTTTCATATATTGCAATGCCACTGCCTTTCATCTTGTACTCCTGAAGAAAGTGGTTGGTTTGGAGGGTGGCCTTGGGCATTATATTCAGCTGAAGCCTCTCTCCTCCCCAAACCCTGCCTTCCTCACACTCCATCACAAAATCTCCAAATTTCCAACCAGGAGCTGGCAATTTTTCTCCAAACGTGGGGCCTTTTTCAGGTTTGTAGAAAGATCCATCTAGCCAGTTGACAGCTCTAGTCACTGGATTTAAGTATCCAAAGATTTGGCTGACTTTGCTATTAGAATATAAGATATTAGAAAGGTATCATGAAAGAAAATCCTACAGGACAATCAAGTTGCATTCCTGTGTTAAATTCTTGTACTGTTTGTTGCACTGGTTAAAAAAACCCACAAATGTGGGAAATGAAAGGAAAGGTGCCATTACTTATGGTTTTGTATAGCTGTCCACCACTGTCCGTCACATATTGAGACTGCAGTCCTGTGCACACTTATAGAAGAGAGAGAAGAGATTGGATTTATACCCCACCCTTCACTCAGCGTCTCAAAGCAGCTTACAAGCTCCTTTCCCTTCCCCTCCCCACAACAGACACCCTGTGAGGTAGGTGGGGCTGAGAGAGCTCTCTCAACAGTTCCGACAGAACTATGGCTTGCCCAAGGTCATCCAGCAGCTGCAAGTGGAGGAGTGGGGAATCGAACCCAGTTCTCCCAGATTAGAGACCGTGCACTTAACCACTACACCAAACTGGCTTATGTGGGAGCAGGACTTCAAAAAAGTGAACAACTATAGTATCGGGCTGTGTATCTATTCTGATCCCCCCCCCCGGGGCCCGTGTTCATCTAGCCTTTTGGTTTCCATGAGGTGAATGCACAGACCCCTTCTGTTACTTGTGTGTATTGTTTGCTCTGACTCAGTGCATTTGGCAGTTATGGAAACTCTGACAGACAGTACGTAGATCAATAAGCCAGAAGTCTAGCGGCATTTATTCTAGTACAAGCTTTTGTGAATAAGAGCTCATTTCATTAGGTGCATGAAGCATCCATCCATCAGGTGAATGCATTTATTTATTTGTTTATATATTTCAAATAATCTACTCTTCATAATATCTCCCTCTCCTTCCACCGCCTGTCTGTTGTGAATAGAGATTGATTAAACTTATGGATATATACTTGGTGCATCTGGTGAAATGACCTCTAACTAAAGTTTATACTAGAATAAATTGTTAGACTCTAAGATACCAGTGGGTCCCTGCCTTATTTTTGCTGCTGCAGACTAACCCAGCTATCCACCTGGAATTATCAGTTTTTATCAATGTCTGGTTCACAAGGGAGTGGGGTAGGGTTGCCAGGTCCCTCCTGGCAATCAGTGGTGGATGGGGGCGACTTACCAGGAAGTGACATCATCACACTGTGACGTTCTGGGCAAAAACTCAATGGAAAAAATTGTTTCTACCATAAAGTTTTTGACCAAATACCAGAATGTCCCCTGGACATAATTGGTGTGGTGACATCACTTCCTGTGTGATGCTAGCAATGTGGCCTGTGCCTTCCTGTTTCTCCTGGTAAGTTCCCCAGCTGGCCAGCTGATCAATGGCTGGGGAGCAGGGCCTGGCAGCGGGAGGACCCCTGCCTCCACCGGGGGGTCTGGCAACCCTAGAGTGGGGTGGACTCTTTTTGACCAAAGCAATTCTGTTTTGGAGTACAGTTAAACAGCATGCTGTCAAGTGAGTCGCTGTGTTATTTGGTAGTAGCAGAATAAAATTTGAGTCCAGTAGTACCTGAAAGACCAACCAGTTTTTCCAGAGAATAAGCTTTCTGACTAAGTGAATGTTGACTCATGCAAGCTAATACCCTGGAAAATTTGGTTCGTCTTTTGGGTGCTACGGGACTCAAATTTTGTTCTACATGTGGTTTAATGATGCAGTTAAACATCTCCACTTGCATCCCTGTACTTCCCCCATTTTGCTGCTATAAAGTTCATTTTAAGGCAGATCCCCAACTTTTCTCAGTACACCCATACATCTGTCAGCGAGCTGCCATCTTCATGGGTCAAGCCTCGTCCCTTTTCTCAACCCCTCCCCCCCTTCACTCATGTAGTTGTTATCCTTCTCATGTTGTGCTTCTGTAACTGCCAAGGTTCTCCAGCTGGTGGGGGTGGTGTTGTGTCTTTACGCTCTGGCTTGTTTAGATTTCCTGTGCGAACTCAACAAGTGTTTATGGAACGGGCCGTTGCTGTTCTCAGGCCGCTTCACGCCTTTCCTAATCTGTAACCGTACGAGGGAAATGAGCTCATTGGTTTAAACCTTGTTTGAAGTTGCTTTAATACACCTTCCCCTGACTCTTGTAGTTATTCCAAACAATCTCTGTATGTTCATGATCAACCAAGCTTTGGAAATAAATCTTACTTCTTTTGAACATGGGTCTATTCTCCTGATTTGGGATCACGAGGGAAATGAGCTCATTGGTTTAAACCTTGTTTGAAGTTGCTTTAATACACCTTCCCCTGACTCTTGTAGTTATTCCAAACAATCTCTGTATGTTCATGATCAACCAAGCTTTGGAAATAAATCTTACTTCTTTTGAACGTGGGTCTATTCTCCTGATTTGGGAT
>NW_015165338.1:57784-57977 GCF_001447785.1 Gekko japonicus
CTTGGTGGGGGAAGATCCTATCCAGACTTCTGATGCGGGATCCTGGTGCCAATCTTTGAGGGAGGCATGGCCTATCTTGTGCAGCACCTTGAACTCCGCTAAAAATAAATACAAAGCCCAAGCCGACAAACACAGGGCCAAAGAATGGGTGGTGCAACCTGGTGACTATGTATATGTATCCACAAAGAACATC